>NW_023459211.1:31942-34764 GCF_013731165.1 Rhagoletis pomonella | reverse complement strand
GCTACAAAACTGCACACCCGAAAATAAATATTCTAATTAAAAATTTTTAAATTTTGATGAAAATTTTTTAAAATTTGATTAATTTTTTGCAATTTGTGCAAGCTTTTAAACTTTTATTATTGTGGTTTCTGTTATGGATTGAATTATATTTTAAATTAAAATTATTTAAAATAAATAAATGAACACAATTTGCAAACAATATCATTTTGAATTTCGTTGCTAATTATTTGATCGCATCTGTTTGTACAGGAAAGGAAAGCTTAACGTCGAAAAGCTGCAATCACAACAGACAGCCAGCTCTTTCGCTACTCGACTCTCACACCTGCTCTCAGAGAGCACTCTTCAACAAACCGACATATGCGAGCAGTGGAACCACATTTCCCGCTCATTAAGTACCGCCGCCGAAGAAGTAGTCGGATTTCAGCGAGCCCGAAGGAACAACTGGTTCGATGAGGAGCGTCAGCAAGCTGCAGAGAAAAAAGATGCCGCCTACAAAACCACGCTGCGATCGGGCGCAACGCGCGCTATGTGGGACCGCTATAGGGATCTGAAGAGGGAAGCGAGACGTATTTGCCGAAATAAGAAGAGAGAGGCCAAAATAAGTGAGTGCGAAGAGCTTGAAATGCCCGAAAATTTTACCAGAGAGTTAGGCGACTTACGGAAGGTTTCAAGACCAATAATGGCGACCTAGTAACTGATGTCAGAGCGTACTTAAATTATGGAGGGAACACTTTTCCGCTCTACTAAATGGTATCAGCACGGAAAGTAGTGGAGAAGAAGAACCCGAGCCCGCACTCGATGAAGACGGAGTCGACGTTCCACCGCCTGACTTTCACGAGGTACAAATAGCAATAACGCGGCTCAAAAACAACAAAGATGCTGGAGCTGACAGCCTGCCAGCTGAGCTATTCAAGTACGGTGGCGAGGAGTTGATAAGGTGCATGGATCAACTCTTGTGCAGAATATGGTCAGATGAACGCATGCCCGACGACTGGAATTTAAGTGTGCTCTGCCCAATCCACAAGAAAGGTGACCCCGCCATTCGCCCCGACTACCGCGGGATCAGCTTTCTAAGCATAGGTTACAAGGTCTTATCGAGCGTATTGTGTGAAAGACTGAAGCCCACCGTCAATGAACTGATTAGGCCTTATCAGTGTGGCTTTAGACCTGGCAAATCCACCATAGACCAGGTATTCACAATACGCCAAATCTTGGAAAAGACCCGCGAGAAAAGGATCGCAACTCACCACCTATTTGTCGACTTTAAAGCCGCTTTTGACAGCACTAAAAGGAGTTGCCTATACGTCGCTATGTCTGAATTTGGCATCCCCTCAAAACTCATACGGCTGTGTAAAATGACGTTGACCAATACCACCAGCCCCGTCAGAATTGGGAAAGACCTCTCCGAGCCGTTCACACTCGCTTTCATGTGACTTCTTAAACCAGATGTTGGAGAAGATAATAAGAGCTGCAGAACTGAACCGCTCAGGAACAATTTACTACAAGAGCGTGCAATTGCTGGCTTATGCCGACGACATCGACATCATCGGTAATAAAAACCGCTCAGTCTGTTCTGCCTTTTCCAAGTTGTATAGGGAAGCAAAGCGAATGGACGAAGTATCTCCTGTCATCAAACAAACAGTCAGCACATTCGCGCCTTGGCACCCACGTCACTGTTGACAGTTACAATTTCGAGAAAGTAGAGAATTTCGTTTAATTGTGAACTAGCATTAACATCGATAATAATGTCAGCATTGAAATCCAACGCAGAATCACTCTAACCAACAAGTGCTACTTTGGACTGAGTAGGCAATTCAGGAGTCAAGTCCTCTCTCGACGTACGAAAACCACGCTCTATAAGTCACTCATCATGCCCGTGCTGGTATATGGCGGAGAAGCATGGACAATGACAACATCCGATGAGGCGGCTCTTGGAGTGTTTGAGAGAAAAATTTTGCGGAAGATTTACGGTCCTTTACGCATTGGCGACGGCGAGTACCGCAGACGATGGAACGATGAGCTGTATGAACTTTACAACGATATGGACATAGTGCAGCGAATTAAAACACAGCGGCTCCGCTGGCTTGGCCATTTCGTTCGAATGGACACCGACGCTCCAGCTCTGAAAGTATTCAACTCGGAACCCGCTGGTGGTAGCAGAGGAAGAGGGAGGCCCCCACTGCGATGGAAAGATCAGGTGGAGAAGGACCTGACTTCACTTGGCGTTTCCAATTGGCGTCAGTTGGCACATAGGAGAAACAACTGGCCTGCTTTGCTGAACTCGGCCAAAATCGCTTAGGCGGTTACAGCGCTAAAAAAGAAGAAATAAGAAGAAGATCTGTATGTACATATGAAAAGGTGTGTCTCTTTGAAAGTCCTAGATTTGCTTGTGAGGAGGGGTAAATCAAAGTTGCTGAACTCTGTTTATTACTTTTTCAAACCCTCTAGTAGGCAGAACCGCCTCCAGACGGTCGTTAACTAAACACCTTTTTAGTGCACCTATAATAATTTTTTTCTTTATTCGTAAGGCACGATCTTTAGACAAAAATCCTACCCTTACGGCGAAGTAAATTTTAATCCGTTATGTCAATCCATTTTATTTTAATTGGCAGTTGAATTACAGATTTTGAAAACACGGTTAAAATTAATTATTTCTTGCTATTTAGTAATTTCGTAATTAAATAAATTTTTTCTTTTGAAAAATTTTTTGATATAAAAAAATTCGGTAGATTTCGTTGTTAAAAGCACCGTATTTTAATATAAGTTTTATAATTATGTCACCATTCGAAATGGAGAAAATTGCTTTCGAACACAGACCGTCT
>NW_023459211.1:28752-31842 GCF_013731165.1 Rhagoletis pomonella | reverse complement strand
CACACCCGGGATACGTTTGTACCCGGGACCTTATTTTGCGGTTTTTTTAATGCTTATTCAACCGATTTCTATGATTTTTTTTTTGAAATGTATATTTTAATATATAACAAGTATTTTGTCTTTTGTTTCATTCGAATATTCCTACTGGTTCCAGCGATATGGGCAAATAAAGTCAGGACATGCAACAGTGGATTTTTGTTTTTGTTGTTGTCCTGATAAATGCAAAACAAAATAATATAATTTATAATAATATACTTGTAGAGTAACAACGAATACACATCTTGGTTTTTATTTCATTGAAATATTCTACCTGGTTCAAAAGATATGTGCAAAAAGGTCGCGCAAGGTATGGGTACGTAGGTAGCAAATACACTGGTATAACTGGTTTTTGTATTTTATATGCAGCTGCAAGGGTTGTTTTCACACGAGGTGTTGTTATAAATGCTGCCTGTTGATATTTTCATTATTGTTTTGGTGCTCAAAAGTGTAAGAAGTGAAAATATAAGTGAAAATAAATATAACTGAAACTATAAATAACTGGATACGAAATGGCGATTCAAGATCCTTGAACTTGCTGACCCCAGCTGTCACATACCAGCTCAAACTGATTTGGTAATCGGCAGCGATATACTTCCACAGATCGTGCTGGAAGGTATACAAAAGATTTGCGACACTATACTTGCGCAAAGAACAATATTTGGCTGGATTCTCAGTGGTCCAATAACCGAAAATGTGGTGTCATTCTCGACACAAGTAGAAGAGTGCTCGAATACAACTCTCAGCTTAGAAAGTTTTGGGAAGAGGAGGAGATTCCACCACCTCCCCAAATTTCACCTGAAGATCAGGCATGTGAGCATATATATGCAACAACAATGACTCGTACCCCAAACGGTCGATACATTGTGCGACTTCCATTCAAGGAAGAATTTCCAAAAAAGCTGTCTCTGGGCAACTCTCGGTCCGCTGCCCTCCACAAGTTTTTCCGTATGGAGCGATCGCTCCAGAAAAAAGGAGACTTAGGCACAATGTACAATAATGTGTTGCAAGAATATCTCGATCTCGGTCATATGGAGCACACGAAGCCATGCGAGATAATATCTAATGGCAAATTCTAATTGCCACATCATGCGGTCGTCAAACCAGATAAGGTGACTACCAAAGTTCGCGTGGTATTCAACGCCTCAAAAACATCTGTTTAAGGAAAATCCCTGAATGACGTGTTGCACACTGGTCCAACACTCCAGCCAGATCTCATGCTGCTCATTTTGCAGTGGCGAATGCACAGATTCGTGTTCAATGGCGACATTGAAAAAACGTATCGTCAAATTCTCGTCCATGAGGACGATAACGATTTTCAGGGAATCTTGTTTCGCTCGTCGCCTGACTCTCCTGTCACCGATTACAATCTTAAAACCGTAACGTTCGGCGTTAATTGTGCACCATATCTCGCTATCCGTACCCTGCATCAATTAGCAGATGTTACGATAGCGACATTTCCCTTGGCTGCCGCAAACCGAAACGTATGTGGATGACATCCTTTCCGGAAGTCATGATATTGACAACGCCACTGAATCACTTTTTCAAGTGATCAAAGCGCTTAAGTCAGCTGGTTTCGTACTCAAGAAACTAACGGCCAATCATCCGGTCATTTTAGAAAAATTTTCAAAGGAGGATCATCTCGACTTCAACTTTTTGAAATTTGAGAGCGCTTCCACAGCCAAAACTCTTGGTATACAATGGAACGCACTCACATATAAATTTTCATACACCATTCTGCCTGCATCGACTTCTAATGCCGTCACAAAGCGACAAATTTTATCTTCTGTCGCAAAACTTTTTGACCCGGCAGGATGGCTATCGCCAGTAATGATTCAAGCAAAGATTCTGCTTCAAGAACTTTGGCTGGATGGCGTTGATTGAGATGAATGTGCCAAACCCATAGCTTTGGCAAAATGGCAACAGTTCGCAGAAAATTTGCCAGCCATATGTCACATCGAAATCCCTCGATGGGTTAACTTCACTCCGGGGCAAGACACCCAAATCCACGGGTTTTGCGATGCCTCGGAAAAAGCATATTGCGCTGCAATTTACATCCGCGTAGATGCTAGCAACCAAAGATATTCCACTCTCTTGGTTGCAAAAAGCAAAGTCGCACCATTGAAGATGGTAAGCTTGCCACGCCTGGAGCTGTGTGGTGCAGTCTTACTCGCAAAACTGGTCGCAACTGTTCGAAAACAGCTCAAATTGGAATCGTGCAACACATTATTATGGTCAGATTCAGAGATTGTGCTAGCTTGGCTTGAAAAGCCACAATGTACATGGAAGACGTTTGTATCCAATCGTACCTCCTAAATCCGGGAATATCTTCCAACCGGTACATGGCGCCATGTTGCCAGCCAAGATAATCCAGCCGACCTCGGCACCCGCGGGTGCAAACCGCAAGACTTGGCAAATTCCCCACTCTGGTGGCACGGACCAAAATGGCTCTTTTGCCACATGGATGCATGGCCAAGGTCATAGGCATGCAGTGCATCTCCACCAGAAAAGCGCAAGGTGGAGGTATATCACGAGCTTGAAGAATAGGTCGATTTTCTTGATCGCTTTTCTTCTTTCTCTCGAGCGCTCCGCGTGACTGCGTACATGTTCCGCTTCGTGAGCAATGCCCGCAACAAATCAAAGGGGTTAGCTACAATCACCTATCCGCATCTGACACATAACGAATTTCAATATGCAAAAATTCGTCTTATCAACGCAGCGCAATCACGCCATTTTCCGAGCGAAAAAAGCGCTTTGCAAGATAAAAAGCCACTTAACAAAAAAAGTCCTCTTCTTGTTCTCAATCCTTCGTTGGACAAAGACGGACTTCTGCGGGTTAATGGCCGATTAGCACATTCCAACTTGAGCCATAATGAAAGGCACCCAATCATTCTCCCTACCGAATCGAGGTTCTGCCAGCTATATTTGGAGTTTTTACACTCGCTGCTTCTTCACGCAGAAACACGATTAACCCTAGAACACACACCCAGAAAATACCACGTAAACACACACCCGGGATACGTTTGTACCCGGGACCTTATTTTGCGGTTTTTT
>NW_023459211.1:25159-28652 GCF_013731165.1 Rhagoletis pomonella | reverse complement strand
ACATCAACAAATTGCTCTATTTGCCATGATTTTCCTTAGATATAAGATGCATTTTTATAATTTTTATAATAAAAGTCAATAATATAATGTGTGAAATGAATATTTTTAATTTTTCAAATAAAAAAATAATAAAAAAAATGTTTTTTTTTTATTATTATGAGGATTTTTACTATTGGGGTACAAACGTATCCCGGGTGTGTGTTTACGTATATAATGTGTTTGGAAGGCTGTAGCTCCTGAACCAATGGTCCGATCTGGTTCAAAATTTGAATTTGAACTCAAAACTGAATAATCTTCCTAGATCCGAAGCGGTATAGAGGTATAGCGGTTCAAAAGTTACAACACTTCAAAGTTGAAAGTGGATACATTTGTACCCGGGTGTGTGTTCTAGGGTTAATGCTTTAAATGGTAAGGCAAGAGTACTACGTACCAAAGCTAAAACCTCTCATTAAAAAATGCATCTTTCAATGCAAAGTGTGCACGCTTTACAAGCAACAAACACGCATCCAAATAATGGCCGCTCTACCCCCTAAGCGCTGCAGTTTCTCACTCCGATTTTCCACAACAGGAGTAGATTTTGCTGGGCCATTCCAAATTAAAGCACCGGTGCTAAGATCTACAACCCTTACCAAGGGATACGTTGCAGTTTTTGTCTGTTTTTCCACAAAGGCAGTGCACCTCGAGCTATGCTGGGATCTTACAACCGAGGCTTTTCGAG
Organism: Rhagoletis pomonella; assembly: GCF_013731165.1. Lineage (NCBI taxonomy): Eukaryota > Metazoa > Arthropoda > Insecta > Diptera > Tephritidae > Rhagoletis > Rhagoletis pomonella. The sequence goes on along the minus strand of NW_023459211.1, from coordinate 27,934 downwards.
CAGCATTCGCCCGCTTCGTTGGCAGACGAGGTTTCCCCTCAAAAATGATGAGTGACAATGGAAAAACGTTTATTGGCGCCCAGCGCGCAACAGAACGCGACTTCGTTAAATTCCTTAACGAATGTTCCGCAGACATTGTCAAAACATATGCCCCTCAAGGCATCAACGGGCAATATATACCACCTAGCGCCCCCCACATGGGCGGCTTGTGGGAATCTGTAGTAAAAAGCTTTAAAATCCATTTAAAGAAAACCGCTGCAACGCACAAGTTCACTTTCGAAGAATTCACGACGCTTCTGGTGCGAATTGAAGCATTGCTCAACTCGAGGCCTCTGTCCGCACTTTCCCAAGACCCAGCTGATATGACAGCGCTTACTCCGGGTCACTTCCTTCGAGGTGCACGGCTGTTGGCCATTGCCGAACCTAATGCGGAAAACCTCTCTCTACTAAACCGGTGGGAGAAAGTCAAAGCACTTCACCACCAATTTAGTCGCCGCTGGAAAGAAGATTACCTCAAAGATCTTCAGAAGAGATACAAGTGGAAAACCCCAAAATGCGATCCTCAGCCAGGCGACATCGTCGTGATCAAAGAAGATTCACTCCCCTCCACCGAGTGGCGATTGGGACGAATCGAAAACGTTCGCCATGGCCCTGATAACCACATACGTGTCGTGGAAGTCCGTACCCAAAATGGAGTTATCACGCGGCCACTTGTCAAACTGTGCTTCCTTCTAAAAGCACAATAAATAATTCTATACATCTTTTCCTTTTGTATATTAAGGGTCTTAACTTCCCGTTTAAATATTGTACCCAAGTATTCCTCGTTTCTCTGCCTTTGCTTCTACTTCCAGATTGAAGACATCATGGCATCGCGGAAGGCATGACCCCTGGCTCCAACGGCAGAGACGGAGAACTGCCTCCAATGTCGGCTCTGCCACAAGTATCACGCGCTCAGGACGTGCCCGGCCTTTAAGGAAATGAAGCCACCGCAGCGATTGGCGCAAGGGTATTGTGTCAACTGCCTTGCGCTCACCTTACGCTGCTGCATGTGGCTGCTAACAGGCCCGCGCGCACTGGCCAACGGAAGCAGCAGGCCAACCGGCCCACAAAAGCCCCAACGAGCGTCAAGCGGCGTGCACCGCCGAAGAAAAGGTCGCTGAAGAAGGCGCAAAAGAACCCGCGCAACCAGGCGCCGCATCCGGCGCGCAGGAAGACCGCCCAACGGACGATCGCGCGCACTCCCCAAGGCCTACAAACGGCCAATTACCAGGACCGTACCACCAACCGCATCCTTGGGAACACCATTCGCGCCCTTCAAGAGCTGCAGAAAGTGCTCAAGAGCACATCCCTGCAGGGCGGGGACGATGTTTAAGCCGCCGCTGAAACCTAATTCAGCGGCCGTGCGCGCATCCTTTGCCGGCAGTGGAGTCGAAGCGACTCCGAAAATTATTACCGAGCGCGCACGGCCGCCTAACATCCTCGCAAAAATTATGCGAAAGCTCAGTTCAGCCAAAAACGTCGGACATCGCGCACGCGCCCCCCCCTTTTTACTCAACAACGGAAGTTACTGCAAATATTTTTAAAACCATTTTAATAAGTACTAGTTTACGTACATAGTATATATATATACATATATACGCTTACCCGTAAAGTTTGGAATTGTAAAAAAACTAAGCCACAAAACAGAAAATTAAACGTTGGAAATTATACATTTAAAAATTGAAACCAAAGCATTTATTTTAAGTGGAAATAAAGTGTGTAAAGAGTTGAGTGCGAAGGCGACCAGTGGAATATTCACGGGGTTTTAACGTGGCAGGACCCAAACCCAGCGCACGCGAAGTTTTACGCCTTCTCACTTTAGCTCGCTCCCAAACGGGTGTTTGGAATTTCCCCAATTTCCCCTACCTGGGCCCACCACTGTTTTTATGAAAAGCATATATTCAGTGATACTTTTAAACACATTTTTGTTTTTTTATTTAAGGAAAACCGATTATAAATGATATTTAAAAACGAAAACATTTTATTTTTATTATAAAGATTTAAAATACAATAATTACAGATACAAAATTGTCCATTATAATTGGAAAATAAACATTTAAGGAAAAGCCGGCAAGGGAAAAAGGATTGAAAAAATCGATCTGGCACTCCTTGTAGATCCTTTCATTCAATAGTTTCTTCAAAAATAATTTAGCTTGAACCTTTTTAAAAGGTCGGATAACTTTCACCATTTATTTCCATATTCTTTAACAAAAGATAATAGTATATAAAAAAGATTTTTTATCCAGTTTTATCAAATCTTTAATTAAATAACTGCTTATGGGAACACAGACCTGAGGTAAATTTTTCAGGCTACGATTTTTAAATAGCGATAAATCAGCGATTCGTGTAAAATTGAAACCGCTTACCGTTAAAAAAAAATACCGGTTGTCTGTAGTTAAAGTTATCCACACATCTGTGCGATTCCTTTGGAGCGAATCCGCACCGTTTTTGATGCTACAGAGTTTACTACTTCGAAAACGCAAGTACGCCCACATATATGCGATGCTATCGCAGTGAAAAATGGCATCTTATAAACAAACAAAAAAGGAGAATGATGAATGTGGAAAAGTATATATTGGCACAACAAAACGGCCTTTGGGTGCTCGACTAGGCGAACATGAAGCCGACGTACGGAAACAAAAGACCAGCACAGCACTAGCACAGCACATTATATCAAGTGGACACTCAGCTGATTTTGCAAACGCGAAAATTATTGACCGGGAAAAGAGAGAAGCA
>NW_023459211.1:23773-25149 GCF_013731165.1 Rhagoletis pomonella | reverse complement strand
TAATGTTGTGTTAGTCACAGAAATTTAAATGTTTTTATGTTATTAATTTCGAAATTTGTTTTAATATTTTTATTGATTTATGGTTATGTTTCAATATGTTTTGTATCTCATTGGTTTGCGACAGATATCAAATAAACGAATTGCCCCTGAAGATGCTAAAAAGTATTAGCGAAACGTTGGGCTAGAAAAATGGAATAACTTAGTATTTTTTCGCATCTTGAAACTCAGATCAGACGAGCCTATTAGTATACATGTTAAATAAATCAAGAACTGATCGGAATATACATACATAGATTTCATGGACTGGAATTCCTATTAGAATGCAAAAGGTACGGGCTTATCCCCAACCACTTGATAAATTCGATCAAACACTTAACAATAAATACCAGTTCTGAAAAGGTAAGACAACAAATGGATAGGTGCAAATGAATTTTCCTTATGAAAATACTCAACTTAAAAATATCACAAACCAACATTAATATAAAACTTACAAATGATCTTCTAAGTCAGGCCCAACAACAACTAAAATACACTTTAAGCGATTTAGAATTCAACACATTCGTCAACAAACAAAGTTTTCTTAGTCAAAGGATCGCAGAAGAGAAGAGATCAACACTCAAGTCAAAAACAGACAAGCTAAAGCACGAACTAATAAGAAAACTGAGAATCGCAACAAACGATATCTGGTTCGTAAACAAAACCGCGATTGAATTTCCCGAAGAAGTAGAGATGATACTCTCGCTTATAGAGAAATTCACTCTACCAACAACTAAATCAGTGGTCGGCAAAAGTTAAACTGTGACTGTGTTGGTGAGAACAAGAGAACTGCATGAGCAACCCAGTAGGAAATTACGAGAAGTGAAACTAAATTTTTAACTTATCGGTCTTCAATAAAAACATATAAATACATATATTTAGCAGATACATATGCATCGCTCATTTACTATAAAAGTATCATAATCCCAAAAAAGAAAAAATCGGGTTAAGTTTGCAAGAATGAACATTAGCTCTTTCTTAAAATGTGTAAAACTTTCATAGCTGTAACGATTACCAGTAGCTCACTAGAACAAAATCAGCCTTATCCTGAGTTTCGCCCCACGCTTTTCATTTTCAATGTCATTAATTGTTTATAATGACTTGCTAAAATTTCAAAATCAAAAGTTATCAAACAAATTCTGTGGGACGGAGATATATTATTTTCTTCTTTTTAGTCCATTTATAAAAGTGTTGTATATTAAAAAGTTTAATTTTTTATTTTCTACTTTTTAGTCTTTTCTGTACAAAATTTTGCAATAGATATTAAAATAATTCAACTTGCAGTGAAAGAGAACAGAAGACTATGCAAGCAAAATGTTGTTTGCTCACATTTAGTATAT
>NW_023459211.1:22852-23763 GCF_013731165.1 Rhagoletis pomonella | reverse complement strand
ATATTCAGAACAATAGTGTGAGTTGGTTGGTACCTATATTTAAAATGTTTAATTGTATTTATTTATACATTTTTATTGTTTTATGGTTATCTATATGTTTTGTATCTCATTGGTTTTGACAGATATCAAATAAACGAATAGCCCCTGAAGATGCTAAAAAGTATTAGGGAAACGTTGGGCTAGAATAATGGAATAACTTAGTTTTATTCGCATCTTAAAACTAAACGAACTTAAAACCAGCCTATTAGTATACATGTTAAATAAATCAAGAACTGATCGGAATATAGATACAATAAAATTCTTAGCTTTTCTATGTTAATTTTTGTTTAAATTTTACAACGCCGGTCTATTAATCTTTTTAGTTCTCCGAACGCGTGGGTCTGCGATTTCGGCACGACGAAAAGAAGAAATGCGAACGTTTGAATAAATCGCTGCAGCAAAATCGCACTAGTGTGAGGTTCCTCATTTAAAACTATGAACGGCATTGTTGTAATTTTTGTCGGAACAGATTCGCACCACCAGAATCGCCCAAGTGTGTGGATACCTTAAGTGTTAAACAACAACAACGCAATACTTTGTTCGTGCATGTTACATATTTTTATCCGACTTCACAAAAAGGAAGGTTATCAGTTCGTCGGAGTGTATTTTTTTTTTATATATGCTTGGACCACCTTAACCGATTCCAGGTGGTCCCATACTAATTTGGTTTAAATCCGATCATTGGATCATTAAAAAATTAAGGATAATCTTAAATTTTTATATGAGAATTGAAGTCGGCTTTTTTTTTTGCTTAAAAACTACTTGTTTTAATATAGCACGGTAACGAGAAATTTTTAGTAACTCATCAAGTTTTTGATCCGAATCTTTATAAAATTTTTGAGTACCTACGCAGTTTTGTAGCCCATTCAGTT
>NW_023459211.1:21481-22752 GCF_013731165.1 Rhagoletis pomonella | reverse complement strand
TTCATTTGCTTGACAAGATCAACATGCACATTATAGATACCATGATATAAAAATCGCTTTATGCATGCATTCATAAAACTAGCGAAAGGGCAGCTAACTATTATAAGAGTATATGTTGAAGGGCTGAAAGAATGTGTAGGTAATAGTCTTCAAATTAAGCAACTGTTAGGTTAGGTTAGGTTAGGTAAGGTGGCAGCCCCGTGTAACCGGAGCTCACTTAGACAATGTAAGATTGTCCTTTGTGATACCACTTTGGAAAGGCCCCCTAAACTTTATCGTTAAAACGCTCCGAGCCGATTATGTATTTACTAATACGGCTGATCTGAATGCCCCAGAGCTCCTCGGGGCTGTTTAGAAAGTGAGAGCCAAAGTACTTCAACCTTAGCCTCGCAAACGCCGGGCACCTAAGAAGGTAGTGTTGAGGTGATTCTACCTCGTCATCTTCCAGGCAACAGCGACTCAAAGGGTCCGGCAGAATGTTCAGCCTAACTGCGTGGATACCGATAGGACAGTGACCCGTTAAAACCCCCACCAGAAGTGATAGTTGTGGCTTTGTGAGTGTGAGGAGTGCCCCCGATCGCCCCCGGTCCACCCTCGGCCAAAAGGACCTTGCGATCGCACATGTCATGGTATTCGCCCAGCCTTCGCTGAGCTGACATGAGGCCCATTTATCCAAGAGCGAACCGCAAGCGATCAATGGCACCCCCAGCCGCGTATTCGGTTTCACGGGTTCCTTCCCTCGCCAGCTCGTCAGCCACGCAGTTCCCCCAATGTCGCTGTGTCCCGGAACCCAAATAAGCCTTATGCGGAAGTATTCCGACGCGGCTGAGAGAGAGAGAAGACATTCTTTAACCAGGTTAGAGCGCACCTCTAACGAACTCAAAGCCCTGATAGCCGCCTGGCTATCAGAATATACGCTCACTTCCTTGACGGTTATAACGCTCCTTAGCAGTGAATCCACCGCCTCCTTGATAGCAGCTACTTCCGCCTGGAATACACTGCAGAAGTCCGGGAGCCTGAGCTTAGTGCTGATGGAAAGCTCTCGACAGAAGACCCCTCCACCAACCCTGCCATTCAGTTTCGATCCATCCGTAAAGAAGTTCACCGCACCCCTCCTCCAGAAGTCCCGCCCGGCCCACTCATCCCTTGAGGGAAAATGGACAGAAAAGAAGCTCCTAGGAGCCGTAACGGTGGTGCAGTAATCTGTACGATCGGGGATGAAGTCGAAACCTCCTAGAACTCCAGAGTGTCCAGTCCCTAAGTTGATCAAC
>NW_023459211.1:19970-21381 GCF_013731165.1 Rhagoletis pomonella | reverse complement strand
GGCTACCTTCCCCTGGGCGGATGTCGCAGCCTCCGCATCGCCGACCACCTTTTTGGCCCACTCGAGCGTTCGGGCATGCTGATCACTCATTTGACCAGCACACTGGTCGCCGTAGCGTTCCAAAATTTTGGCGGCCATGCGACGGTCCGAGCGATCCTTTCTCGCCGCGGTAGCGCACCGTTTAGGCCTTCCCTGAGGTGCCCGATCCGAGGCCCTCGAAGCTCCAAAGACACGCGGCGAGAGACCCTGGCTGGTGCTGGCGATTCCGCCACGCACCGTACCCCCAGATGCTCCGTGCGATTTCGCACAGGCACTACCCACTACCGGCAGAATTCCGGGGCCTTTAGTACCAGAAGGAGCTGGCTTCGACCCCCCTGGGGCACCGGCCGTGAAGGCCCTGCTTAAGCCCTTAACGCAGGGCGATTTCGCCTCTACAGGGCCAGAAATCCCTCCCGGGACAGAGGCAGCTATGGGTGTCGACTTCGACCCACCGCTGCTCGAAGCTTTGTCGATAGCCAGCTCCGGTTTCCCAACGGCGCTGGCCGTGCAGGCCCCACTCGTGGCCTTAGCCGGAGATGCCTTCGCCTCCTCAGAATCCCCAACCGGGGTGGAGACAGCTTTGGATGCCGGCTCCGGTGATCCTCCGCTACTCGAAATTTTAGTTTTTGTTATTGTTTTATTTTGGTTTGTATTCATCTTGTTCGTACGACCACCTGCCCGAAGAGGCGGGCGCGGTGGTCTAAGCAATTTAAGGGGAAATTAACGGTCCACCACGGCAGCGCCCCATGCCGCGGCAAGGCCACCTTTACTCCCTGAGGCGGCCTGGTATCAGGAAGGCGCCATTATAATACAGCCGGTCTGGTAAACCCCTGGCTGCAAACCATCCAATGGGCACGGTGTCGCATAACACTCTGGATTAGGGGGGAGGAGTTGGGTTTTTGGGATAGGAGAAATAAGGAGGGATGAGGGCAGGAGTAATCGTCTGTACGGTAATCTCCACATAGGAAACTGTGTAAGCTCGTGTCTTACGCAGGTTCTCATGCGGAGCCTCCCTCTTAGTTCATGCTGACATAGAAGCCCCTCAAGGCTCCAATGTCACCACTTAAGCCTCATCCCCACGCCAAGGAGACCAACATCGATGAGGTCTGTTAGACTATAAAATCCTTACTTTTGACGATAAAACTGAGCCTTATGGGTCGATGGGCAACGCCCATATTATGAATATTATGAATAGCAACTACTTATGTATAGTTTTTTTTTACGTAGGAGAGGAAAATGCTTATGGTCGGTGGCGCTAGTCTCTATACTACCTTCCCCGAGTGTGGGACTCCCATCGAAGCGTGTTGGACTACTCACTAAAACCCAAACTCTCACCGTCTACGCAAGAATACCGTATCTGGCACTGCAATTC
>NW_023459211.1:11382-19870 GCF_013731165.1 Rhagoletis pomonella | reverse complement strand
CCTTGTGAGTGAAGGCTTCCTCTATACACCTCACAATTGTATGCAGAGCAGTATCGACCGACCGTCCTTTACAGTAAGCATGCTGAGCTCTAGACAGGCGATCCCGAGGAATCATGCTCCTTATGTGCATATCAACCAGCCTCTCCAACGTCTTCAGCAGAAACGATGAAAGACTGATTGGCCTAAAGTCCTTGGGGGCAACATGAGAGCTCCTTCCGGCCTTCGGGATGAACACCACCTTGGCGACCCTCCAGCCCAGGTACGGAATGTACCCGTATCTAACGCAGCTCGCGTAGATTGGGGCCAACCAACGGCGCGACACCTCCGCCGCCTTTTGTAGCTGCGCAGGTATGATGCCATTATGTCCTGGGGATTTAAAAGGTTCGAACGAATTGATCGCCCATGCCAGGCGGCGCTCATCCAGGAGGTCAGAAACAGCAGCACAGTCCCCGCACACTTCCCCTAAGGAGGTCTCCTCAGGGAAGGGTTCGGAAGGAAAGTGAGTGTCCAGGAGCAGCCTAAGCGACTCCTCGCCACTCATAGTCCAGTGACCTGCCTCATCCCTCAAGTAACCCAGCGGAGCAGGACTCCTAGCGAGAATACGCCTAAATCTCGAAGATTCATGACACCTGTGGTGTATTTAATTATAAAATTGTATTTTTAAAAATTTTATTTTTATATAAACTTATTTTTAATTTAACGTATTTTATATTTCAAAAGAAGAAAAAATTCTGAAGTAATCAAAAATTTTCTTTTTGATTTACATAAATTGAAAAAGAACTTAATTCAATAATTTAAAAAATAACAAAGTACAATAGTAAATAGTATTAACACTACAATACTCCCCCTTCCAGAGAGTTATTATTATACAAATTGAAAGTAACTTGTTTCTTTTTAGTCGTTGTTGAAACTATATGGTTGTTAGTGTTATGTGGTTCTGTTATTTCAACTATTGCTGGCTTTAGTCTGTCAATCGAAATAATTTTAATTTCATTATTCACATCTAGCTTAAAATATTTTTTGTCTTTTTCAATAACTCTGTAAGGCCCTTCATAAGGATGTTGAAGAGAATGCTTGTTAACAATGCGAATAAAAACAAATTTGCAAGTTTGTAAATCTTTTGGAACATAAATTCCTGAATCGGAATTTTTGTGATGTTTTAAATTTGAATTAAAGTTTTTAAAACGTTCCCGTAAACTTCCTAAAATTTCGGCGGAAGTAACATTTTCTGTAGTTGGCAGGTAGACGCAAATTTTGGCCAAAAAGCATTTCAGCTGGAGTGGCTGCAATATCTTCTTTGTACACTGAACGCAAACCAAGAAGAATAATCGGTAGCTCATCGTACCAATCTCTAGTTCCATTCCTAGCCAAAATTGAAGTTTTCAATTGTCTATGGAATCGTTTCACAATACCATTACTTTGAGGATGATAGGAAGAAGTTGTGATATGATGACTACCAAGTAATTTAGTAAGTTCCGAAAATAATTTGGACGTAAATTGAGTACCCTGATCTGTCGTGATTTCTAAAGGCACACCGAAACGCGAAACATATTCATTAAAAAATTTATTTGCAACTGTCTGTGCAGAGATATCCTTTACAGCATATGCTTCCGGCCAACGAGTAAATCTATCCATAATTGTTAAAATGGTGCGGTAACCTCTTGAAACAGGAAGCGGTCCAACAATATCTAAATGTATATGTTCAAATCTGCTCTTCGGAATTGGAATTGTGCTCACAGGAGATTTTGTGTGACGATAAACTTTAGATTTCTGGCAACTTATACATCCTTTTGACCATATGTTTATCTCCTTGTTCATACAAGGCCAATAATACTTCTTCGCAATTAATCGGCGTGTAGCCTTGGTACCAGGATGAGCAATTCCATGTAACATATCGAACACTGTCCTGCCCAAATTATTTGGAACGAGAGGTCTAGGACTTTCTCCTGACACTTCACACCAAATATTAAAATTTAGAATAGGAATTTTAATTAAATTAAGATTTTTAAACATTTGTCCAGAAATAAGTTTATTAAGTTCACTGTCCTGTTGCTGTTCACTCTGTAAAATTTTGAAATTAAGTTCTGAATTTTTAATTACATCTATTTCAAACGCACGAGATAACGTGTCAGCTACAATGTTGGTCTGTCCTTTAATAAACTGTATGTCACTAGTAAACTGTGCAATAAACTCAAGATGCCTTGTCTGTCTTGGACTACGCTCAGTTTTGGAATTTAGAACAAAAATCAAGGGTTTGTGGTCAGTAAAAACCGTAAACTGTCTTCCTTCTAATAAATACCGAAAATGTTTAATATTCAAATAAATTGCTAAAAGTTCCCTGTCATAAGCACTATATTTCATTTCTGCTGGAGAGAGTTTCTTTGAAAAGAACGCAAGTGATTCAGACTTATTATTGAAATGCTGCTGTATGACACCACCAATTGCTGTATTGGATGCATCTACCGTTAAAGACAATTTTGCATCTTTACTAAAATGATTTAGCAAAATCTTAGATGCAAACTTCTCTTTAATGCATTCAAAAGCTTTAATGGATTTGTCATCCCAAACCAAAATTTCGTCTCGCTTTTTACTTGTTTTATTAATTAAATCATATATAACTCCAGTAAACTCAGCTAATTTTGAAATATATCTATGGTAATAGTTAACCATACCAATAAACTTTTGCGCTTGTTTTATTGACTTCGGTCGTTCAAAATTGCGAATCGCTTCTACTCTGTTTACAGAAGGCTGTATCCCTGCCTCAGATAAACAATGTCCTAAAAAATCTATACTTGGAACACCAAAAATGCATTTGCTTGGTTTGACGTTCAAACCATACTCAGACAAACGTTCGAAAAGTACCCGTAAATCCTTTAAATGTTGTTCTTCACTCTCACTTGCAACCAGTAGATCATCAATATACGCGAAAACAAAATCTAATTTACCTACTACTTCGTTGATGAATCTCTGAAACGTTTGCGCTGAGTTCCTCAGCCCGAAAGGCATTCGGGTGAACTCAAACATACCGAAAGGAGTAGTAATCGCCGTTTTAAAAATGTCTTCTTCTGCCATTGGAATTTGGTGATACGCTCTAACTAAATCTAACTTTGAAAATATATTTTTATTCCTAAGGTTCATATTAAAATCGTGAATATGAGGCAAAGGATAACGATCCGGTACAGTCACATTATTAAGTCTTCTAAAATCACCACAAGGACGCCAGTCATTAACTTCTTTCTTTGGTACTAAATGAAGTGGAGATGCCACGGATGAATTTGATGGTCTACAAATCCCTGTTTTTACCAAAAAATCGAATTCAGTTTTAGCTACTTTAAATTTGATAGGATCTAAGCGCCTTGGCTTAGAAAAAGGAAGGTTTCCTTCAGTGACTAGTCTGTGAACCGTTGTATGCTTAACCGGTTTTGAGTAATCTCGCTCAGAAATAAGGGAAGGAAATCATCTACGGAAAAAATTTTTGGAAGAGGGACATTGCAAAAGTACGAAATTATATTAACTGATAGATTTATTAACGGATCTACTAAACACTTGTTTTTAATATCAATAAGAAGTCCATATTTACACAAAAAATCAGCTCCTATAATCGGCTTCGCAATATCAGCAATGAAAAATGTAAAAAGGAACTCACGCCTTAAACCCAAATTAATATTCAAAAGTTTCTTCCCGTATGTAAAAATAGTTGAGCCCTTAGCTGCTGTTAAAATATATCTGAAGATTTCCTAGTATTCGAAAATTTAGAAACTGGAAGTACCGAAATTTCTGCTCCGCTATCAATTAAAAAATTTAGTTTGTTTGTTTTATCAAATATAAAAAGGCGACGTGTGGAAATGTCCAAATTCCCGTTGTTTGTCGCCGCAACAACGGACGACTTTAGTTTGTTGGACTATTATTTTTCGAAAATGCACATGGTTGTTCACATTTTTTAGCCTTGTTTCCAAATTTATAATGATATCTACATAACCAATTCGGATTGTCGCGTGATTTTGATCGATATCTAAAAGGGCTCCTAAAACGATTCCTATTCACAGAACGTGACCTTGAATAATTTTGATTCATTTGCCTCCTCATTTCACATAATTCCAAAGAAAGTTTTTCAAAATTTTTAAAAATAAGAGAAGTAGTGTTAACCAAATTAGCCATGACTGCATTTTCACCTTTTGAATTTTGAAAATCATTAACTGAAGCTATCTCGCTTTTGCTAATAACCTCCCAAACATTATCAGCCAATTTCGTCAATTCACTAATACTGCTTGAATTAGAACTAGCTAAAATCACACTTAGGTTCTTCGGTAACTTCCTCATCCAAATTTTCTTAAGAATTTCTTGACTAAAATTGGAACCCGAAAGCAGTACAAGCGACCGATAAAATTCTGAGGGCTTACGATCACCCATTTCAGTATCCGATAAAATTTTGTCTAATTTCGCATTCTCACTTAATGAATGCCTTTCAATTAAAATTTTCTTAAGTGAGGTAAATTTATTATTTTCGGGCGGATTTTGAATAAAGTCTAAAATCGTTATTATAACTTCTTGCGGAAGTGCAGTAATTGTATGTTCATACTTTGTTGTTTCTTGTGTAATATTTTTGGTACTAAACTGCATTTCCGCATGAATAATCCACGCTTCCGGAAAACTTGTCCAGAATTGTGGTAGTTTGACCGATGTAGCACAAATCTCATTACTATTTCGATCGACATACGGATTTGTTAACTGTTCGTTAAACGTACTATTTTGTAAATCAATAAGAGTTTCATTTAAATTATCTCGTGTAGATGTATGTGTATCATGTTGTGGTGAACGAAACATTTTGATTATTTGAATTTGAGCAAATATCAAAAGACCTCAGAAAAGGGAAGTTTACAATTAAAAAAATTAAATATTATATATGTAATATTTAATAAATAACAATTAAATTCTTTTAATTTTTAATAAAAATAGTATACAGGGTGTCTCAGAAGTAACGTGCCAAACTTTAGGGGAAGGTAGGTGGGGGGGGTGAGCTCCCTGATAAACAAAAAATTTTCAGGTAAAAGTGTCACCGTTTTTGAAATATTTACATTTTTTCGAATTAAAAAAAAACGTGCCTTTTCATGTGTTTTCTTTAACTGCACTCTACAAACCGGGCAATACTTAGTAAATTTTTTATGTAAAATGCTTCCAGATAGTTGCCTCTCCATCTTCAAATGCAATGTAGTTAAAATATATTAAGGAACCATCATAAAATTAGGACTATTTCTGGATTTTTAACTTTTTGATATTTTCTTCCCCAACTTTGACTATCTCGGGTGACAAAAAAATGTACTGAGCTATAACTTTACATTACATAAAAAAATTGCTCATTTAATAAAGATTTCAGAAAGGTACCACACTTACTGTTTCGAATAGAAAAAAAAGTTATAGCCGCTTTTGTGGGTAAAGGACTGAGACACGCTAGAATGTATTTAATAGATTTAAATTGAATTTGCTCTTGTTACCGTCAAATTACACGCTAAATAGTACAAAGGTACATTATTACCTGCTCCTGACATTATTTTGTGTTACTTACCGGAATTAGTGAAAGTGGATTTTGTGAAATTGGACCCTTCGAACATTGTGTTATTAATACTACGACAGAGAACACGCAGTATACGTCGCATGAATATGCGGATATTCACCTAATTTACGGTGAAGCTTGCTGTAATTCCAGAGCTGCTCAAAGACTCTATGCAGAGCGATACCCCAATCGTCGACATCCGGGTCGTGAAGTATTCGCCCGGACTGTCATTTTTCACTTTTTTAAGGTCGCGTACCTGGAAGGCGTGGCGGCGAAACAGGACGTCCTGTAACGGTAGATGTTGAAGCTGTGTTAGAGGAGGTGGAACTAGGTCCATCGACTTCAGTGAGAATGATGGAAAGACGGACGGGAATACCAAAAACTACAGTTCACAAAGCTTTAAAAGACCATCGATTTCATCCCTACCACATTCAACGTGTTCAGGCTCTACAGGAAAGAGATTACCTGTCGAGGGTTAGATTTTGCCGTGAAATGTTGCGAATGCATGCATCAGGCCCCAACTTTTTTAATAAAATAATTTGGAGCGATGAATCATCATGCAAACGTGATGGTTATTTTAATTTACATAACCTGCACAGTTGGCAGATAGACAATCCTCACGAAATGAGAGAAGATCGTTCGCAGTACCTTTACAAAATAAATTTATGGTGCGGTATTTTTAATTGTCAGATATTGGGACCTGTGGAACTGCCGCCAACGCTCAACTCTCACAGTTATTTAGAGTTCCTTCAGGAACGGCTTCCAACTCTTTTGGAAAATGTACCCTTAAACCTGCGGCGAAGACTATGGCTGCAAAATGACGGGTGCCCTGCTCACTACGGGCGTGAAGTAAGAGCTCATTTAGACGAAACTTATCCTCGCCGATGGATTAGACGATACGGGCCAATCACGTGGCCCGCTCGATCGCCAGACCTGAATCCATTAGATTTTTTCTACTGGGGTTGTCTTAAGGACAAAATTTATTCAAAACGAAGAGCATTTGCGGGAACAAATAAATGGAGCTGCTGCTGAGATAGCCCAATTGAGTTTAAGATCACTAAAAGCATCTTTTCTTAGCTTGTATTATGGTAGAAGGTCGCCAAGCATATTTTATCAATAAATGAATAAATTTTTCTTCAAACAACTCATGTATATCTTATTTCTCGTGAACCCATCCTTCACACAAAATATTGATAGATATAGCCCTTGTTATAGACTCTAGTCCGAATTCCGGTAAGTAACGTAAAATAATGTCAGAAGCAAGTAATTATGTACCTTTGTACTATTTAACATGTCATTTGACGGTAACAATTCAATTTAAATCTATTAAATACATTCTAGCGTGTCTCAGTCCTTTACCCACAAAAACGGCTATAACTTTTTTTTCTATTCAAAACAGTAAGCGTGGCACCTTTCTGAAATCTTTATTAAATGAGCTATTTTTTTATGTAATGTAAATGTAATGTAATGTAAAAAGTAGCTCGGTACATTTTTTTTTCACCCGAGATAGTCAAAGTTGGGGAAGAAAATATCAAAAAGTTAAGAATCCAGAAATAGTCCTAATTTTATGATAGTTCCTTAATATATTTTAACTACATTGCATTTGAGTATGGAGAGGCAACTATCTGGAAGTATTTTACGTAAAAAATTTACTAAGTATTGCCCGGTTTGTAGTTGCAGTTAAAGAAAACACATGAAAAGGCACGATTTTTTTTAAATTCGAAAAAATGTAAATACTTCTAAAACGGTGACACTTTTACCTGAACATTTTTTGTTTATCAGTGAGCTCACCCCCCCACCTACCTTCCCCTAAAGTTTGGCACGTTACTTCTGGGACACCCTGTATATATATATATATATATATATATATTAAAAATATGAGAACAATACAGCTCACCAGTAAAACTAAGATTGTTGGCACCTTTAGTTTAGTCTCAAAACGTGCTTACGGTAATGTAATCCACTCAATAAACACTCTAGATGTTGTTGTTGATGTTAGCGCTACTGCTGCGGTCGCTGCTGATGCCGCTGACATGGCTGCTGCTATCGATCCCGATTCGAGACCTATTGCAGTTGTTAAACTGTTGTTGTTGTTGGAGTGGGTGTTGACGTTGATGAGGTCGCTGATAAGTCAACTGCGTATATACAAAAAGTGCAGCACTGCGTTTCGTTAGCAGCTACGGCTTGCTTACCATCGCTGACCGGTTATTGTAGAGCTTCCTGTATGCGACATTCGATGTTTTTGTGCTGCTTTCGGCAAACTTATTGGTCGTCGTCGTACTTGTAGCTACCACGCGATTGTGCTTCGTGTCGCGTAATTGACTTGTGTATTGCGTATATGAATTGTATTGCTTCAACTGCCACTCCAAATTGCACTAGATTGCTGATGTTAACAAAGAAACCGCCAGTGTTGCACTCTTCCTGATTGAGTTAAAGCGCTGGAAGCCCAAACGGATCTGTTAAGAAGAGCTTAAAGGATCTATAGCCGAAGCAATGGGGCTGCTGATTGTTTAACTTCCATAGGTGTGTAGAATCTCTGCGGTTCTTGTGGCGATGTTGCGTTACTCTCCTATATTTCTAATACTTAATTACCAATAGATTGGTCAGCTTCTCCTGGCAGGGTCGCCAATTGTGGTGTATTTAATTATAAAATTGTATTTTTAAAAATTTTATTTTTATATAAACTTATTTTTAATTTAACGTATTTTAAATTTCAAAAGAAGAAAAAATTCTGAAGTAATCAAAAATTTTCTTTTTGATTTACATAAATTGAAAAAGAACTTAATTCAATAATTTCAAAAATAACAAAGTACAAAAATGAACAAAGTACAATAGTAAATAGTATTAACACTACACACCCTTCAACGTTTTCGCAGAAAGACCTCCATGAAATCTTTTTAGCCTTTCTTATTTCGGACTTGTAGATTCCTAGTCCAA
>NW_023459211.1:8128-11282 GCF_013731165.1 Rhagoletis pomonella | reverse complement strand
TATTTTCCGAGCAAAAATTAAAACTTAAAACGTAACGATTAATTTCCGAGCAAAAAGTAAAACTCAGAAAATAACGATTATTTTCTGAGTAAAAAATTAAGACTCAAAAAATAATGATTCATCTTGATTTTTATAAGTAAAAATTAAAAAATAAAAATCAGTGTATTGGTTTCCTTCTTATGCACGTAGCATTTCTCTTTCAGTGTGATTATTTGAGTTGAAATTTCAAAGATAATCGTTATTTGCGGTACCTGGTTATGATTCCTAAGTGCGGCCGACGGCCGCTTACGCAGAAAGAAGTTCCGCCACTCTTCTTCGGCAACACAGAAAGGAGATTTCTGTGTAGTAAGGGTTATGATCCCTAATCGCGGACGAAGGCCGCCTACGCAGAAAGAAGTTCTGTCACTTTTCTTCTGCGTAGTAAGGGTTATGGTCCATAAGCTCGGAAATAGACTTGTGAATGGGCGCATTCCTATATACATACCGGAAATATAAACGCAATCTAAATTTAATTTCATTTCTTTAATTGTATAAAACATAAAACTTCCACATTTATTCCAACAGGCATCACTAATTAAAGCCTATTCTGATAATAATAAATTGGCAACACCAAGCACCTCAATGTTTTGATTACAACTAGCATAATAAAAGAGACGCTGGTTTTCGGGGATAGTTTTCGCTTTGATATTACAATAAATTGGTTAGTTTCGTAATTTTATGTTACAAATTCAGTTAAATTAAACCATAGTGAACATGTAAATACCAATATGCATTCTTTTCGTGTGTTTATTAATGTGATTTCAGTATTAACAAAGTTGACCTGAACGAAACGGTTTTTTTTTGTCAATAACTTTAAACGAAATCAATTTCCGCCTTCGGATTCTTAACACCGGCAGTAATACGCATCGTTTGATACTCCTTTCGACTATTTTGGGTCAACTTTCGGTGGGCACGCTAAAGTGCACATTTACCCAGTCAAAAAGTGTTTTTCATAAATTTTCCCTGTAATTCGCCTTTCGGAAATAAAAAAAAATCTTTCGAAAGACACTTTACATGCAAGGTGCCACTGCTCATGCAACTGCTTTCTGAAATATACTGCATTGCCCGGTCAGACACGCACTTAAGACGACAATGTAACCTCTGCTATTCCCACGCTTAGGGCCAATTTCAAATGAATATTTAAACGGCACTTAAGTTTAATTGTGGATTGTTGTTTAAATGCCATTTAGCTTTCGTTGGGTTTCAGATCAACTTTGTTTAAATATGCCAAAAAATTGGCAGCACTTCTGCTTGTTTCTTGAAAATGTTGTTGCATTTGCTTGTTTGTTTACATTTTGTGCTGTTTTTCGGTGGGATTTGGAGGGATTGATTGAACAACGTACCAATCAATCTTGGTTGTTTGGTACAAACACAGGGTTGCATATCTCATATTTAAATAGCCAATAGGTTTTTTCCCTAAAAATTCCGACCGGATCCGGCAATTAGAGAATATGCGAAAAGTTTGCTCTCAAAAATGGAACATAATCCAGAAGTACGGGAACGCAAAAAACCACATTTCGTGCACAGAATTTTAGAAACAGTCGATTCGCGTTGTTTTTGTTTTTGTCACTCAAATGCAAACACTTGGAAATTGAATGTTTGTTTCACAAATTTGATTTTAAGAATATAAAAATTGAAATTACATACACTATTTCCTAAAAGCACCAAGTATATGCAGGCAACATGTAAACACAAAACAGCTGATATGCACTTTGACGCTTTATCCATTTTTACCCGGAGAAAAAGTCCGGGGGAAACTTCGCGAGAGTGCACCACGCCAGAACTCTTTCTGCGTAGGCGGCCTTCGGCCGCACTTACGGATTATAACACTTATTACGCAGAATTCTCCTTTTTGCGTTGCCTTCTTAAGTGTATAAAACACCTCCTGCTTCGTAGCATTTTTTGGCGCAGAATTCTTTCTGTGCAGGCGGCCTTCGGCCGCGCGTAGGGATTATAACCCTCACAATGTAGAATTCTCCTTCTGTATTGCGAAGAAAATGACCAGAAGTATTTTTGAGCAGAACTTCTTTCTGCGTAGGCGGCCTGCGGCCGCGCTTAAGGATTATAACCCTCACAATATAGAAATCTCTTTCTGTGTGGGGAAAAAAATAAGCAGAAGTATTTTTGAGCAGAACAACAAGAAGGTAGTTTCACTCAATGATATTTGCCGCCATGTTAGCCATTTGACTTTCGCTGGCATTATGACATCTCTATCAAAATAAACAACAGATTTTTTAAACGAAAAATCAATAATTTTAATAAAACAAAAAATTAATTGCGCGTTTGAAAGCTGTAGGAATCTTCTAAATTTGTGCAAGGATTCCAGGGTCAAATTTTCAAAAATTTCTCGTTTATTAGAAATAAGTGGTTAGAAGCTTGTAACGTGAAGGAATAAAATCTTCCCGAAGTACGATTTTGTTGTTCAAAGCAATATATGTATTTCCTCAATTTCATTACATACACATGTACATAAGACTGCATCACTCCCCATAAAAAAAAAAAAATCGGTAGTGTTTTTCCGTTGGGATCTATTATATTTTGAGGCCTGCACTAAAATATTTCGGAAAAATATTAATACCTCCTTGAGTTTTTTACGAATAAAAATTGGTTTTTTAAGTATTTTTTGAAAAAAATCTCCTCAGATGGCAAAAGAGTTTAAGCTTAAAAAATTGCTTTAGAAACGATTTCAACAAAATCCTAATAATGACATTTTTTATGCTGTTCTTGAAAATTTTTCAAAGATTGGTTTAAGAAATTCTTAAATAACTCGGTCAAAACTTCGCCGATTTAGACTTATAAGGTATCATTGCAAAGATGTTTTCTCACCCGTTTTATTTGTTTGCATAATTCAATAATGATAATAATGATCATTCCGTTGAAAATTTTAAAAATATTTTTATGCCGATTTTTTAAACTTAAACTATTTTGTCGTCCGAGGGGATTTTTCAAAAAATCCTTTAAGAAACTATGTTTATTCATAAAAAACCTACATTTTTGGAGGTATTTTGAAATCGGTCCAGCTCACGTGAATCTTAATATTTTTCCGAAATATTTTGGTGGAAGTCTTTAAATATAATATATTTTATGATCCCGACGGAAAAACCGAAACTTTTTT
>NW_023459211.1:6046-8028 GCF_013731165.1 Rhagoletis pomonella | reverse complement strand
ATATGCAACCCTGTGTTTGTACCAAACAACCAAGATTGATTGGTACAAACACAGGGTTGCATATCTCATATTTAAATAGCCAATAGGTTCTTTCCCTAACAATCCGGACCGGATCCGGTAATTAGAGAATATGCGAAAAGATTGCTCTCAAAAATGGAACATAATCCAGAAGTACGGGAACGCAAAAGACCACATTTCGTGCCCAGAATTTGAGAAACAGTCGATTCGCGTTGTTTTTGTTTCTGTCACTTAAATGCAAACACTTGGAAATTGAATTTTTGTTTCACAAATTTGATTTTAAGAATATAAAGATTGAAATTACATTCACTATTTCCTAACAGCACCAAGTATATGCAGGCAACATTTAACACAAAACAGCTGATATGCACTTTGACGCTTTATCCATTTTTACCCGGAGAAAAAGTCCGGGGGAAACTTCGCGAGAGTGCACCACACCAGAACTCTTTCTGCGTAGGCGGCCTTCAGCCGCGCTTACGGATTATTACACTTACTACGCAGAATTCTCCTTTTTGTGTTGCCTTCTCAAGTGTATAAAACACCTCCTGCTTCGTAACATTTTTTGGCGCAGAACTCTTCCAAGTGCAGGCGGCCTTCGGTCGCGCGTAGGGATTATAACCCTCACAATGTAGAATTCTCCTTCTGTATTGCGAAGAAAATGACCAGAAGTATTTTTGAGCAGAACTTCTTTCTGCGTAGGCGGCCTGCGGCCGCGCTTAAGGATTATAACCCTCACAATGTAGAAATCTCTTCCTGTGTGGGGAAGAAAATAAGCAGAAGTATTTTTGAGCAGAACTTCTTTCTGCGTAGGCGGTTTGCGGTCGCACTTAAGGATTATAACCCTCACAAAGTAAAATTATCTTTCTGTGTTGCGAAGAAAATGAGCATAAGTATTTTTGAGCAAAACTTCTCTCAGAAGAAAGAATTCTGCGTAGGTGGCCTACGGCCGCGCTTAGGGATTATAACCCTCACAAAGAACAATTCTCTTTCTGTGTAGCGAAGAAAATGAGCATAAGTATTTTTGAGCAGAACTTCTCTCTGCGTCGGCGGCCTGCGGCCGCGCTTAAGGAATTTTAACCCTCACAATGTAGAATTCTCCTTCTGTATTGCGAAGAAAATGACCAGAAGTATTTTTGAGCAGAACTTCTTTCTGCGTAGGCGGTTTGCGGCCGCGCTTAAGGATTATATCCCTCACAAAGTAGAATTATCTTTCTGTGTTGCGAAGAAAATGAGCATAAGTATTTTTGAGCAGAACTTCTCTCTGCGTAGGCGGTTTGCGGCCGCGCTTAAGGATTATAACCCTCACAAAGTAGAATTATCTTTCTGTGTTGCGAAGAAAATAACCAGAAGTATTTTTGAGCAGAACTTCTTTCGGCGTCGGCGGCCTGCGGCCGCGCTTAAGGAATATAACCCTCACAAAGTGGAATTATCGTTTTGTGTGGGGAAGAAAATAAGCAGAAGTATTTTTGAGCAGAACAACAAGAAGGTAGTTTCACTCAATGATATTTGTCGCCATGTTAGCCGTTTGACTTTCGCTGGCATTATGACATGAGGCCTGCACCAAAAGATTTCGGAAAAATATTAATACCTCCTTGAGTTTTTTACGAATAAAAATTGGTTTTTTAAGTATTTTAAAAAAAAAATCTCCTCAGATGGCAAAAGAGTTTAAGCTTAAAAAATTACATAATAAAACGATTTCAACAAAATCCTAATAATGAGATTTTTGATGCTGTTCTTGAACTTTTTTCAAAGATTGGTTTAAGAAATTCTTAAATAATTCGGTCAAAACTTCGCCGATTTAGACTTATAAGGTATCATTGCAAAGATGTTTTCTCACCCGTTTTATTTGTTTGCATAATTCAATAATGATAATAATGATCATTCCGTTGAAAATTTTTAAAATATTTTTATGCCGATTTTTTAAACTTAAACTATTTTATCGTCCGAGGGGATTTTTCAAAAAA
>NW_023459211.1:4738-5946 GCF_013731165.1 Rhagoletis pomonella | reverse complement strand
TGATATGCACTTTGACGCTTTATCCATTTTTACCCGGAGAAAAATTCTAGGGGAAACTTCGCGAGAGTGCACCACGCCAGAACTCTTTCTGCGTAGTCGGCCTTCGGTCGCGCTTACGGATTATAACACTTACTACGCAGAATTCTCCTTTTTGTGTTGCCTTCTCAAGTATATAAAACACATCCTGCTTTGTAAAATTTTTTGGCGCAGAACTCTTTCTGTGCAGGAGGCTATCGGTCGCGCGTAGGGATTATAACCCTCACAATGTAGAGTTCTCCTTCTGTATTGCGAAGAAAATGACCAGAAGTATTTTTGAGCAGAACTTCTTTCTGCGTAGGCGGCCTGCGGCCGCGCTTAAGAATTATAACCCTCACAATGTAGAAATCTCTTTCTGTGTGGGGAAGAAAATAAGCAGAAGTATTTTTGAGCAGAACTTCTTTCTGCGTAGGCGGCCTCCGGCCGCGCTTAGGGATTATAACCCTCACAAAGTACAATTATCTTTCTGTGTTGCGAAGAAAATGAGCAGATGCATTTTTGAGCAGAACTTCTTTCTGCGTAGGCGGCCTGCGGCCGCCCTTAAGGATTATAACCCTCACAATGTAGAATTCGCCTTCCCTGTTGCGAAGAAAATGACCAGAAGTATTTTTAAGCAGAGCTTATAACGTGAAGGAATAAAATCTTCCCGAAGTACGATTTGGTTGTTCAAAGCAACATATGTATTTCCTCAATTTCATTACAGATGTACATTAGACTGCATCACTCGCCATACAGAAAAAATCGGTAGTGTTTTCCCGTTGGGATCTATTATATTTTGAGGCCTGCACCAAAAGATTTCGGAAAAATATTAATACCTCCTTGAGTTTTTTACGAATAAAAATTGGTTTTTAAAGTAGTTTTTGAAAAAAATCTCCTCAGATGGCAAAAGGGTTTAAGCTTAAAAAATTGCATAAAAAAAGATATCAATAAAATCCTAATAATGAGATTTTTGATGCTGTTCTTGAAAGTTTTTCAAAGATTGGTTTAAGAAATTCTTAAATAACTCGGCCAAAACTTCGCCGATTTAGACTTATAAGGTATCATTGCAAAGATGTTTTCTCACCCGTTTTATTTGTTTGCATAATTCAATAAGGATAATAATGATAATTCCGTTGAAAATTTTTAAAATATTTTTATGCCGATTTTTTAAACTTAAACTATTTTGTCGTCCG
>NW_023459211.1:3673-4638 GCF_013731165.1 Rhagoletis pomonella | reverse complement strand
AAATACTTAAAAAAACCAATTTTTATTCGTAAAAAACTCAAGGAGGTATTAATATTTTTCCGAAATCTTATGGTGCAGGCCTCAAAATATAATAGACCCCAACGGGAAAACACTACCGATTTTTTTGTATGGGGAGTGATGCAGTCTAATGTACATGTGTCTAATGAAATTGAGGAAATACATATATTGCTTTGAACAACAAAATCGTACTTCGGGAAGATTTTATTCCTTCAAGTTACAAGCTTCTAACCACTTATTTCTAATAAACGAGAAAACTTTGAAAATTTGACCCTGGAATCCTTGCACAAATTTAGAAGATTCCTACAGCTTTCAAACGCGCAATTAATTTTTTGTTTTATTAAAATTACTGATTTTTCGTTTTAAAATCTGTTGTCTGAAATTTTTTCAAAGGCATTTGAAAAATATATATTTTTTTGTGGCAGGTAGTTTGATTTTGATAGAGATGTCATAATGCCAGCGAAAGTCAAATGGCTAACATGGCGGCAAAAATCATTGAGTGAAACTACGTTCTTGTTGTTCTGCTCAAAAATACTTCTGCTTATTTTCTTCCCCACACAGAAAGATAATCCTACTTTGTGAGGGTTATAATCCTTAAGGGCGGCCGCAGGCCGCCAACGCAGGAATAAGCTCTGCTCAAAAATACTTCTGGTTATTTTCTTCGCAACAGAGAAGGCGAATTCTACATTGTGAGGGTTATAGTCCTTAAGCGCGGCCGCAGGCCGCCTACGCAGAAAGAAGTTCTGCTCAAAAATACTTCTGCTCATTTTCTTCGAAACACAGAAAGATAATTCTACTCTGTGAGGGTTATAATCCTTAAGCGCGTCCGCAAACCGCCTACACAGAAAGAAGTTCTGCTCAAAAATAATTCTGGTTATTTTCTTCCCCACACAGAAAGAGAATTCTACATTGTGAGGGTTATAATCCTTAAGCGCGGCCGAAGGCCG
>NW_023459211.1:2570-3663 GCF_013731165.1 Rhagoletis pomonella | reverse complement strand
CGGCCGCAGGCCGCCTACGCAGAAAGAAGTTCTGCTCAAAAATACTTCTGCTCATTTTCTTCGCAACACAGAAAGATAATTCTACTTTGTGAGGGTTATAATCCTTAAGTGCGGCCGCAAACCGCCTACGCAGAAAGAAGTTCTGCTCAAAAATACTTCTGGTTATTTTCTTCCCCACACAGAAAGATAATTCTACATTGTGAGGGTTATAATCCTTAAGCGGGGCCGCAGG
Organism: Rhagoletis pomonella; assembly: GCF_013731165.1. NCBI lineage: Eukaryota > Metazoa > Arthropoda > Insecta > Diptera > Tephritidae > Rhagoletis > Rhagoletis pomonella. Next base: position 3,431 of record NW_023459211.1, on the reverse strand, counting down.
CCGCCGACGCAGAGAGAAGTTCTGCTCAAAAATACTACTGCTCATTTTCTTCGCAACACAGAAAGAGAATTCTACATTGTGAGGGTTATAATCCTTAAGCGCGGACGAAGGCCGCCTACGCAGAGAGAAGTTCTGCTCAAAAATACTTCTGCTTATTTTCTTCGCAACACAGAAAGAGAATTGTACTGTGTGAGGGTTATAATCCCTAAGCGCGGCCGCAGGCCGCCTACGCAGAAAGAAGTTCTGCTCAAAAATACTTTTGCTCATTTTCTTCGCAACACAGAAAGATAATTCTACTTTGTGAGGGTTATAATCCTTAAGTGCGGCCGCAAACCGCCTACGCAGAAAGAAGTTCTGCTCAAAAATACTTCTGGTTATTTTCTTCCCCACACAGAAAGATAATTCTACATTGTGAGGGTTATAATCTTTAAGCGCGGCCGCAGGCCGCCTACGCAGAAAGAAGTTCTGCTCAAAAATACTTCTGGTCATTTTCTTCGCAATACAGAAGGAGAATTCTACATTGTGAGGATTATAATCCCTACGCGCGGCCGAAGGCCGCCTGCACAGAAAGAGTTCTGCGCCAAAAAATGCTACGAAGCAGGAGGTGTTTTATATACTTAAGAAGGCAACACAAAAAGGAGAATTCTGCGTAGTAAGTGTTATAATCCGTAAGCGCGGCCGAAGGCCGCCTACGCAGAAAGAGTTCTGGCGTGGTGCACTCTCGCGAAGTTTCCCCCGGACTTTTTCTCCGGGTAAAAATGGATAAAGCGTCAAAGTGCATATCAGCTGTTTTGTGTTTACATGTTGCCTGCATATACTTGGTGCTTTTAGAAAATAGTGAATGTAATTTCAATCTTTATA
>NW_023459211.1:0-2470 GCF_013731165.1 Rhagoletis pomonella | reverse complement strand
TTCATAAAATCAAATTTGTGAAACAAAAATTCAATTTCCAAGTGTTTGCATTTAAGTGACAAAAACAAAAACAACGCGAATCGTCTGTTTCTCAAATTCTGGGCACGAAATGTGGTTTTTTGCGTTCCCGTACTTCTGGATTATGTTCCATTTTTGAGAGCAAACTTTTCGCATATTCTCTAATTACCAGATCCGGTCCGGATTGTTAGGGAAGAACCTATTGGCTATTTAAATATGAGATATGCAACCCTGTGTTTGTACCAAACAACCAAGATTGATTGGTACGTTGTTTAATCAATCCCTCCAAATCCCACCGAAAAACAGCACAAAATGTAAACAAACAAGCAAATGCAACAACATTTTCAAGAAACAAGCAGAAGTGCTGCCAATTTTTTGGCATATTTAAAAAAAGTTGATCTGAAACCCAACGAAAGCTAAATGGCATTTAGGGCGTGTGTGAATCGGTAACAAAGTTCTATGGGGAAAGCTGTTGAATAATATTTTTACTATGGTGAGACAGTTTTGCCAATCTGCCATGTGAAATGAAACCTTTTTTGACAGCAGTAAATTTTTGATAACCGCAGATTTATTCGGAATAAACTATTACAAATTGAAGTGAAATTAATATTTTAAGAAAACATCTACCATCACTGATTGCATTTCATCATATTAAGCTTTTGTTTTACGAAAAATTACTCACAGCAACAGCCTTTGCGATTGTCAAAATTTTCTATGCATTTGTCAAAAATTTCACTAGCCTCATGAGCTACTGAAATTTTATTCACCTCATAGTTGTCAAAAATTTACTTGCCGCAAACTTTGTTACCGATTCACACACGCCCTTTAACAACAATCCACAATTAAACTTAAGTGCCGTTTAAATATTCATTTGAAATTGGCCCTAAGCGTGGGAATAGCAGAGGTTACATTGTCGTCTTAAGTGCGTGTCTGACCGGGCAATGCAGTATATTTCAGAAAGCAGTTGCATGAGCAGTGGCACCTTGCATGTAAAGTGTCTTTCGAAAGATTTTTTTTTATTTCCGAAAGGCGAATTGCAGGGAAAATTTATGAAAAACGCTTTTTGACTGGGTAAATGTGCACTTTAGCGTGCCCACCGAAAGTTGACCCAAAATAGTCGAAAGGAGTATCAAACGATGCGTATTACTGCCGGTGTTAAGAATCCGAAGGCGGAAATTGATTTCGTTTAAAGTAATTGACAAAAAAAAACCGTTTTGTTCAGGTCAACTTTGTTAATACTGAAATCACATTAATAAACACACGAAAAGAATGCATATTGGCATTTACATGTTCACTATGGTTTAATTTAACTGAATTTGTAACATAAAATTACGAAACTAACCAATTTATTGTAATACCAAAGCGAAAACTATCCCCGAAAACCAGCGTCTCTTTTATTCTGCTAGTTGTAATCAAAACATGGAGGTGCTTGGTGTTGCCAATTTATTATTATCAGAATAAGCTTTAATTAGTGATGCCTGTTGCAATAAATGTGGAAGTTTTATGTTTTATACAATTAAAGAAAGTGATCAAATTTTTAGAGAGGGAAGTTTTTCACATCTTTGGTGTGCCTGAGTATGTCCATTCGGATAATGGGAAACAGTTCGTATCCGAAATATTTTCTAGTTTCCTAGAGAAATATGGCACGATACACGTGAAGACAGCTTTTTACTCGCCGCAGGGCAACGCAGCGGAACGTGTCAATCGTTCTGTTTTACAAATAGTGAGATCTCACATAAACGAAAACCAAAGAAATTGGGACAAACATATAAGCGACGCAGCGTTTGCGCTCCGCAGTGTTGTCCACGCGGCTATAAATTGTTCTCCTTACTATGCAACTTTCGGTATGCCTATGGTGCAACTATACCGAAAGCTTGCCTCAGTAAAGGATGTCGATTATCCAATAAACGATGGGGCAGACAGAATGCAGATGATAAGAGATAAAATAATGAAAGAATTGAAATTAGCTCATGAAAGAAGTGCGAAGGTCTATAATACCAGGAGTAGGGATATTAAGTTTAATATCGGACAAGTGGTATATCGCCGAAATTTCAGACAAAGCTCTCAGGTAGACAGCTACAATGCGAAGCTGGCTCCCAAACAAGTAAAATGTATCGTCCTTAAAGTCATCGGGAATGCGATGTACGAATTAGGAAACGTAAGTGGGAAGAAAATCGGCATATACCATGCTAAGGACATTTTTGCAGGATAAAGGGGTCAAGACGCCGGTTTGTTTGTGTTTCGTGATTTGAACTGTCTCGTACCAATGTATGTTTATGCCTAAAAGGGGTAACGTGTTATTGTTAGTATGTATATATCGTTTGGGTGTTCTTATTATACACGGGCTAGATGCTTATACCGCGGGATCAGCCTTCTAAGCATAGGTTACAAGGTCTTATCGAGCATATTGTGCGAAAGACTGAAGCCCACCGTCAATGAACTGATTGGGCCT
>NW_023459210.1:0-69345 GCF_013731165.1 Rhagoletis pomonella | reverse complement strand
GAAGGAAGTGACGCCAAAAAACAACTCGTGAGATTTGCTCATATGTTCGTACCAGGGTTGTTGCGAATATTATTCCGAAATAAAAGTCTTTTCCGGATAATAAACAAACCGCTTATTTAGCTTTAAAACTGAAATGTCTAAACGAGGAAAGCCACATATTGAAAAATATTTCAACAAAAAATGTTCATTAATTACCATAGAACAAACCTTGTGTCAGGTGTATGCATTTCTTTAGTATTAAATTATAAAAAAAATACAAATAGAGGTATTTTGTTATTTCTGTTTAAAAGCTAATTCAGTCCTCTTTCATATGATACCAAATTTGTTTCATTTGGACAGGCGGTTGGTTTATTATCCGGAAAGGACTTTTATTTTGGAATAATATTCGCAACAACCCTGGTTTGTACTATACATAGCTTGCCATCACACAATTACTCTTTAACTTAAATTCGGCAAGATTTTTTTTTAAACCGAAGCATTTGCTCTCAACCAAACAAACATCTTATTGTCGAATTTAATATCTTTGGATAATGTATTTTATAAAACTGTGCCAAATTTGTAGGTGATAACAAAAAAAGTTAGCTTATTTTAAGAAAAATAATTGCTCACAACTTTGCTTTGCATACAAATAAGCTGTCAACGATATTTGAAGTAAACTGGGATTAGCAACACTGTAACATAAAAGCATGCAGTTTTTGTCATCAAATATTTAATGAACTAAACAAAGTACTTAAATAGTGAAATTTCACAATAAAGGCGTGATTGACTCACATTTCAAATTAAACATCCTCAAAAAAAGAGATAAGCAATTCTGTTTGAGAATGTTATATTTCAAGCAAGAATTTGTTAATGTTATTTACTTTCGGATCTGATACAAATATAATTAGAGTTGCCTAGTCATATTTACCTAAAAATATTTACAGTTGTCTAGTCATATTTACATAAAAAATACGAAATGGCGATAAATAAACTAAGCAAACTGCTTCAACGCTAATCAAGTTCTTACGAATAATGTTGGAAAGAGCTTAGGGCTACTTGTCATAAAACAACGGAGAATAAAATTGAAACTCACCGAGCTTTTTGATGTCAAACTACTTTTTGGACGCAACAGAACGAGAGAAACTGCCAGTATACCCAGTATACACACGCCACGATCGGCTTCCTTAATGAATCTTAAAAAGTGCTTGGCAGACGAATCCTTTATTACAAAGGTATCGAACGTTGGAGCTTTAAAAAAGATTAATCACTGTCTGGCCAAAGCCCGACAGATGTTCGAAAACATCGTCTACCTCAGAGCAGAGACGTCATTCAGAATCGGAAATTATACTTATTCGCTGCATGTGAAATCGCAGACGGCTGTGACTAGTCAGGTCAGCCCGTCTATGGCCTCTCACCGCACCCCAGCGTTCAGAGTTTACCCACCCAGTAATTATATGGCTCTCAAAGAGAACCAACAGATATCACAGAATGATTCCATTCCCAATAGGCAATTAGCGATCCTTCCCGTGTCAACTCCTCAGCGGCAACGACAAATAGATTCGAAAAACCTTCAGAAAGGCCGAAAACATTCTTCAAAAAGTTGTCCACGCCATATTAGAAGTTCCAGAATGTTTACGATGCACCTGGACGGGAGCTCAAACGAAGCAACTTTGCAGTAAGTGATAAATAAATAAAACTTTCCAAGAAGGATTTGAGATGTTTTAATACATATAAAAACCAGTTCGTCTAAGGAAATGTGAAAAACCTTGCCATGAGGCAAATACCCATACAAAGAGAAGAACAAGTAAAAAGAAAATTGGGGAAGGTGCTGGAGAATATAGAACGGAAAAATAGCAAGGGAATCTTATGTATATACTAGTATGTTGCAAGTGATGCTAAAAGAACTAGACTGTTGGAAAGGACTACTATAATGCCCGGAAAATATCGTTCTTTCACCCAAAAGCTCGACTTTAAATTTATGGTAAAGCTTAACGAAAAGGTATTGGCGGTAAGAGATGAAAAACTTTATACGTATTATAAGAAGATATCATCTCTCTTATGCATTGATCTTCATAAAGGTTGAACGAAAATTCGATCGAATATGTCTGGACGGAAATAAAGGTGGGAAAAGATGTAAAGAACACTCGATAGTTCTAACTGTAAACCAATTCTTTTTTGGTTAAGCCTAAGAGCAACGATCTGGCAATATGAGTTAAAATTTATACTGCTAGGCCAATTCATTCAAAGTTCAACGGCATTCAGTAATGGACTTTACATTGGCTATGTGTGAGTCCAAAGCTTTCACGGATGCATGCTCTTCAGAGAGGATTATTATAGATAAACGGAGTGTTCTCTCTGCCTTCAGATTATTTTTAAAGGACTTCGAAATTTGTAAAATTTGATTACTTCAAAAAATTATTAAAATAATTCAGTGCAACGTGAAGTAAGAATAAATAAAATAGAATGGGAAACAATTGAATTGTTTGGTTCATTTAAAACTTCACCCTTGAATATGCACGAAAATTTCCCTTATGTAGTTATTTTCGGAAAGGTATATGTAAAGGGCTAATAGGTATGGCATCACAACCTCGAATTTCGTCCTTATAACTTTAATAGTTTAATATAAAAAAAATAAAAATATAGGCACGTTTTTAATACCTATTCGTCCTTGTGTACCAAACAATTTTATTGCGTAAACTGATTTTGACTGGTGATTTAAGAGGCGGTGAATTTAGAAATTTTACACAGTTTACGAGGCATTTCCTGAATATTTTTAGATACTATTCCAGCGCTCATTTGTTTTTTTATAATAAAAAATAAAAGTGGTTTTCGGAGTTAGCTTTCTAAAAAAATAGTTATAATTCCCGATTTTTTATATAAAACAATGCGCTTTTGAAGGGGAACCCCTTTTATTTATTTTTATTTTATTTTTTTATGTGCCACCGGTCCCTAGGTCAGCGGCTAAGTAGCCTTTGCTTAAAAAGGGACCTGGTGCGCTTTTACAATTACCTTTCGCCACTTCAACTCCTTGTGCTATTACAGCTGGTTCACGGTTTTAATCCACATAAGCGGAGAGAATACTGCTCCCAGTGCAGAGTCCTGTTATATACTCCCCCAATTACCGCACCCCCTAGTCCTGACCTCACCACCATGCAGGTGAGCAGCAGGTGGATGAACCTCTCAGGGACCTGTTTGTCTGTAATCAGCCTTCCAACCACTCTATCTAAGCCAGTGTGGTCGAGGTCGATAATCGAGCTCGGGAGTATGTTAAGAGCAGATCTATCTTCACAGCACGGCGCTAAATGATTGGTTGATGCAGAGTCTCAAGTTTTCAAATTGAATAGGTATGATGAAAAGCTTATTGAAATAAAGCTGCTTGATATATGTAAGTATGTGTGTAGCTGGCCTGGAGAATTGTAACCTCCTTGCTTCTTATAAAGTCATATAATTTGGCGCAGTATTAAATACATACATATTTACAGTGTGACCAGTATATGTTCTTACAAAAACAAAGTAGTTTTTATTAATCAAAACTGTATTTGGAAAAGCTGAAACGGTTACCAATTATAACTTGAAGTATAAAGATTTGGTTTAAAAGGCAGCTGCTCTATTATAAGGCCTTTTTTGCCACAACACGCTTAAGTCCCTTTACAAAACGGTTACATGCGGCACGCACCATGTCATTCGGTATATTGTCCTATAAGTCGAGGATGACTGCTATAAAATCCATAAAGTGTTTGTATGTGTAATCCCTAAGATTCTGCTGCATATAACCCAAAATGCAAAAGTCTATGGGATTACATTCGGAGGCCATTCGTCCTTGAGAATAAAATTTTGTATATATTTTTTTTTACAATTTTAGAACATGTGTCTGCTATAGCGACATATGTTGCAACCACCGATATAACACTTATTTACTATGTCCACTGTTTAAGTAATATTTCCATGCGTTATTTAGAAGAAAAATAAATCCCGTTAACTAAGTTGATTTTATTGACAAGTTTTGTATGAGCATATACTGGACACACTGTAACTCCTCACATTTCATTAAGCCTTCAAAAGCTTTGTAACAACTTTCAAATTGACATGTTTGTGTTAAAAGGATTTTACTTAAATGCATTGCTTAGTTGTTACTTTGAAATTATTATGATTTGAATAGCAGTAGCAAATTAATTTTCGATGTTTTCGTTTACTGATTGACACGAAAGTTAAATGACTAACACTTACTATTGTTTGCTTTAAAGTAAAATATTTATTAAATAAACAGAATTTTCATATTTATGTGCGTTGTTGTTGCTCCTTCGCACATTTGTGAGAGATTTTCATTGTAATTTATGGTAATTAAATATGTTTTAATAAACAAAGTAGAAATATTTATGGAGCGTAAGCCGAGCATATTTGCAAATGCAACAAAGAACATAAAAGATGTGACAGACATTTACAGTAATTATTAAACTATTTTATATTTGGGGCAGGACACTTAAATATTTATAATTTGGATGTGGATGCTCATACATAAATATGTTTGTGTTGGAATGGTTTCTGTGTTAGCTTGCTTGCAGGTAACATCTAAATATTCTAAATATACGAGTATATTATAACAATACAAACACTTGCTTCAAACTTGTTGTTCATACACACTTTATTATCACCTGAGTTTGTGTTTTTGAACTGCAAATGAAACTTTATAAATTTAATTTTGTTGCAGATCCTTTTAATTTAGAAATTGTTTGCAAAGCTTTTGGAAACCCATGTACTATATTATGTCCATATGTATGTATATAAAAAACTACAAGTGCTAAAACATGTATGTACGTACATACGCAAAAGTGTGTAATTGTATGAGCTCACAAGTGCATAAAAAATATTTAACAAGCTTTGAAAATGTGCATGGCTTTGGAAGTGTGATAACAGAGTGCAAACAGTTTGTGTGCAAATTTAAACTCGTCGAACTAGTGCAGCTCTATATAAGATATGTATTGGTATGTAACTTACCATTATTGCAGCGAAAATAAGTACACAGGATATTACATATAGCTCGTCTGTGGGAAAACATCTTAACTAAAATAAGTAATTTTTAAACAAAAAATACAGCCAACTTCAATGTTCATATAAAAACTAGCAAATACCCGGCGTACTTCACTGCGCCTTAAAAGTATTTTTATGTTGATACTCACTCACAAAACTCTTATGGCATAATTCATAAAAGATAAAATACATTTAAAGAGCTTTATGAAGGGTGATCTTCATCCAAAAACAAATTTTGATTTATGAGGCATTCTTAATTTTTTTATAAATGTGGGTGTTAGTTAATATATTTTCAAAGATATTTGGAAATTAGGTAGGTATTGAAAGTTTCAAAATTAAGTGTGACAGTAAACTTACTTAAACCTATTTATTCTAACACTAGCATTATGCAATACAATTTTTAAAACAGGTGACAACCCCCTGAAAAAAAATTTCCGCAGTAAAGTTTCCTAAACCTCTTTAGTTTGATACCCATATTGCAATATTTAATTTATCTTATGAATTAAATTGAATAAAAATTTTCAAACAGGTGGCAACCTTCCACAAAAATTTTTGCGGCTGCAAGCCTTCTTAAACCTATTTAGATACTTTACCTTATCAATTTACCCAAACTGGAATTTTCAAACGGGTGGCAACTCTCTATTTTTTCTTCTATATTTTAAGTAAGACCTCAAGCAATACATCGGTGAAAACTGCATTCGAGTCCATGCATTAGTTTTCGAGTGATGGAATTGTACATTAGGGTGGTCCAAAAATTCATGTGAAAAAGTAAAGTCGGAATTTTTAAGCTTTCACCCCCAAGGATTTTTCTATACCGAAAAAATATACCCCTATTTTTTTATTTTGAAATCAAAAAATATTTGGATGTCGCTCAAAGCGCCCAAAATCTTCCACGTATTTTATATGGGGAAAAAACAACATTTCGTAGAAATGGTATAGAATTCTTAAAAACCAATATTTTTCTATCGGAAAACTCTGTTAATCTGCAGGACATTCCCAGTAATAATACGCAATTGTTTAGTTAACCATTTTTTCATCGCAACTATGATTTATATGTCCGCCAATAATTTCGAAAAATGCAATAGGGGGAATTATTGCAAGTCTCCTGAAGAGAACCGATTGAAAAATATTGATTTTCAAGAATTGTATACCATTTCTACGAAAAATTATTTATTTTTTGCCATATAAAAATACATGGAAAACTTTGGGCGCTTTGAGCGACCATTTGATTTAATTGATTGATTTCCCTGAGGGCTCACCTTCATAGCATAATTCGACTTTACAAATTTTACGCAAAATAAATCTTAGCGGAATATTAAGCGGTATTCTTCGCAGGATTTCAATCAACAACATCAGTTGGAATATTCAAGATAAAATAGCAGTATAAGAATTTTCTCCTATCCTCAAGCAAACGAAAGTAAGCAACTTAACTTACACGAAAGCATTTGTTCCGTGAATTTGCGTTTTTCCTCTGTCTTAACTGTCTGTGGTGCCCATTTCCAGTTAGTACCCAAGTGAAGTGGGTTGCAAAGCATTAACTACAAATGTCTCACAAAAATTTACAAATTTGTTCACTATTTATGTAGTTTTTTGTTTTGATATACATATACTATGTATAAATGTTGTTGCCTTCCTCTCCTTCTTTTTGCGAAAAACTATGCTAAATCTCTGGTTTATTTTTTTTTTTCTGTCCACGGCATAAGTGCAAAGACAGTTTAATTTAAACTTTTAAAAAATTCATTTCACGCATGTCACACTTACAAATTCCCAGTCATTCTTCGCGCTCAATGGTGTTGCTATTAATCAACACGCATTTTTAACACTCTCTTCAACTACATAGACCCGCACACTACAGAGTCTTTTGCACTTGTGTGATATCCACAGTATTTTCAATATTCGTTGTTTATTTAAATATTTGTTTGTGCAAGAGCTACCGCGGTTAATAAGCTGAAAACTTTTTTAAGACTCCAGAGAAGGGACGTAGCGGTAGGGATGTGGGGCGGGAAAACGTTGAGTGTGGTAAAGAATGCAGATATGCAGAGTTCTGAAAATCTCCACATGTGGCAGCCACATCACTGTCACGACATCAGCGACATATTGCACTCTGCAAAAGTATCATAGGGTGACGCTGACAGCCCAGCAGTGATTGGCACACGCACCTATACACGTATGTATATGTATACGTATACTCACATGTAAGAGTACCTACAGATGTACATATGCACGCAGTATGAAATCACGCGGAGTTCTTTGGACTTGTTTACTCTTTAGCTGCCATTAAACGCACCCATACGCGCTTATAGACACCACCGTATGCACATTTATATGGGACATTCCAGCTCTAATCGAGCACGATTGGGCTTTTGCATGTCCGATTTTTTTTTTTAAATTTTTTTATATTTTAGTACCAATTGGGACAGGCCACCTTGATTCTTTTATTTATTTTAATTTTTGAAAAAAAAAATATTTCCCTTTTTGGGAAATTTTTTTTTTTTAACTTTTCGTTTTCAAAACGCAGTTTCTGAAAATCATCTAACAATAATAATTCCGATAATAAGATCTATTTTTTAGAATTTTAAAATTTGTGTAGAATTAAAAAAATTTTTCCAACTCAGCGCCAAGAAATCAGACTATGCAAATCAAATCCATTAAATAAAAATATATAAAATACTACATTGTAGAGGAAAAAAATTTTAAATAAAAAATTACGAAAAAACTTGGATATGCAAAAGCCAAATGGTGTGCGAATTCGGCTGGAATGCCCCATGCACAAATTCCTATACTTACGTATACAAATACATATATGCACACTCAGTAGTGTCCGTTAAACGTGACACGTGTTTTTTTTTTTATCGTATTATTGCAAAATAATTTTCACTTTTCTCTTTTAACTTCCTTTGCGATTTTACGGATTTACTTTGATATTTTTTTATTTGGCCACAGCGCCTTTGCACTTGCCATGCTTTCAGAAATTTGTGCATGCGTTAATTTCTGTTCATTTGCTTTGGGTTGCTGTTTTTGCATTAATCACACACTTGACACCAACAGCACCGCCAACCCCGACATTGCAAATTTGCCTCCATTGCTCGCGGCTCTTGCCTGTCGGCGGCTGGCGGTGGTTGGTTGGTTGGTTGGTTGGTTGCCGGTTGTTCGTTTACGGCTTCTGCCGCAATCTTGGTTGGTGTTGACTTTTGCATATTGCTGCAAATATTTTGCATACTTTGCATGCTTCGCCTTATGACTTGAGTGACGTGTTGCACTTGCACTTGCAGTTGCCGCTGCCGCTGCCGGCTGCCGCTGTTGGTTGCAAAAGCCATTTCAAGTACACATATGCACATACATATGCATGTGTGCAAGAGTGGCTGTGTGTATTTACATATGTATATGCGAATGTTGTGAAAATGTTTTGATTACAAGGCAAAAGCTCAGTCGTGCACTTTTAAGCAGTTGGCAGCGTGTGAAATGCGCTTGTGCTTTTATTTAAAAGAAAAACTTCATACATAAGTGTACACTGTGGCATGTGAAATGTAAAAATAATTATGAGTTGCAAAAGGCCAAAACAAAAACTTTTTTTGTGCAAATGAAAGGACATTGGATTCGTATAATTGCTTCATTTTGGTTACTAAATATACCAGGGGATTGTTTTTAATTGAAAACTTTTGTGGAACTAAGAAGGACAAAGTTATGGCGATTATGAATGTTCTTCATTTAGGGGTTTCCACTCTGGCCTCTTATAACAGTTTTTTGTTTTGTGGAAAATGCATGCATTTAAAAAATATAGGTACACAAAAATAAAGATAATAAACTAGATTTCTGTGTTAAAAGCTTGGTTATTCTTTGGATACCTTGTCATGCCTCACCGACACATCAGCATACCACGTGTGTACTTACATATGTATAACTAACCACTCTCAGTGATTGCCCCCGGAACGGTTTGATCTCGAATGGTATTTTTAATTCTGCTGCCAAAAATTGTCCATACTAAATATTTGGTTTCAGATTATTTAATCAGACTTACGATGCTTGCTCCTAGTAAAAATCTTCTCTTATTACTTCAAAGCTAGTAAGGAGTGGAACGAACATTGGATTTATTACTGCTAAAAATGTTGAGCACCTAAGATCGTTGTAATATCTTTTGATATGATTTTTTATTAAATTTAAAACCTTTTATAGTTAAATAAATATGCTGAAGAAAAGTGTCGAGCAAATTTTTTACAACTCCAAGCAGGAGAGTGCATGCACGTGCATATGAGTTCATTCGTCGTAGTATTTAAATTATTAAAAATGTACGCAAATGCAATCTTATTATTCCTTATGCATACATACATACATACTTTCAGTGCTTGCGTATGAGTACAATAACTACATATGTATGTACATACATACATTCCATGTGAAGTGGATGAAAAACCCGTACTCAAAATAGACATAACACTATATAATGCCGCTACTGACGTTTACTTGACTAGAACAAATTTACACCGCTCAAGTGTGTGCTATGTACAGACGAAAGTCTCACTGCAGCGCACAAAACACACTAGCTTACTTACTTACGAACATTTATTTTAGTTCAATGCTTGCTTTTCACAAGTATATGTAGTATACTCACTTTTTTCATCTTAAACGAGAATATTCTGCACACTAATATTTCTTACAACCGTATAACTTGAGCACCTGAAATGCCCTGCGATCAAATGTACACATATGTAAATGCGTATATGCACAGGTACTACTTTGTTTTAGTTTCGCTAAATTCATATTAAATATATTTAGTGTAGGTTAGTACATTTAGGCAGGTGCTGGTGTATATGTGTACTTTTTGACATGAGCGCGCGCGCTCTTGTGTGTGTGTGTGAGTATGTGTCAGAGCTTACATAGGTGCGGTGAACAATTTCCGCCATTACTGTTGTTTACAATGCACTTCAGCGCGCACTCAACGTCATCGCGAATTCATTCATACACTCGCTTGAGTAAGTCAGCAGCCAGAAGCAAGCAGCAAGCTGCAAGGAACTAACAGTTAGCCGCCCGCCACCTGCGATAGTCATTGTCAAACAAGCACACAGCATCAAGAGGCAAAAGCTATAAAAGTGCAAACATACCTACATACAACTAGTGTACCCAACAGCAAAAAGTTTTACTTCCGAAAAAAGTAAGCGAGTTAGAAATAGGTTGCGGGGGAGTGGGGAATATTTTTTTTGTTCTTCTAAAGAAATTCTGATACTAAATTCGTATAAATCAGTACAGCGCTCAACTGATTGAATCGTATCTCCGGATATGCGAGTGGCTCATTTATAAACTTCCCAGGAAGACGTTCGAAAGACCGAATCATATCCCTGCAAATGCGAGTTAACTCAGCACTGTAAGGACGGCCCTAATTAAATTTTCTTACTAATTTGTTATTATTATTTTTTAACCAGGTTTGCAATATAAGAATCAATATGGGACAAATTTTCAATTCGTAAACAGCATGAACAAAATCCCTAGCTTATCGCCATGGTCCAATTAAATTATGATCGATTGCAGGAGAAGATCTTGTTAAAAAAATTTGAGAGCCTTATTAATGCCCTATACGGGAGAATACAGATTTCATAAACGGGAGAATACAGATTTCAAAAAATATATACATACATAGCTCATTAAATTGTAATATAGGTAATAAATTGCAAGTGTGAAGTTGCTAAAAATACCATTGATTTTTTATAATGTTTTAAAGAAAAAATTTTAGTTACCGAAAGGTCATTGTTTTTTCTTAATTGTTATTCTTTCTCTTATTAAAAAGTTTTGATGAAACTGTTTTGAATTTTCTTAACTAAAAAAAAATTGAAATTTACTTAAATACATTAAATAAACAATAGACAAATAGCCAATACTTGATAAAATGTCGCGTCCCTATTTATTTTTCCGCTACTGTATATATGAATGTGGTTTTTGTTCTCAATATACATTTACAATTAAGACAAACAAGGCCAAATTGAAGATAAAGAGGACAATGAGAAAGACATACGAATGAGGGTTACTGAAAGGGTAAGAAAATGAATTGAAATTTTTCGATAGGAATAGAAATAAATTCAGTAATAAAAAACTTCGAGAGTTATCAAGTTACCGAAATTTATCGAAGTTCTAAGTTTATCCAAGTATCCAAGTTTTTTGAGTTATCGAAACATATCGAATTATTCAAATTGATGAATGTTTATTGAGTTGTCGAAATTTATAGACACAGCAATTAATTGTCGAAATTTACGGATAATGATCAAGCTATTAATGTTAATGGGGTTACCGAAATTTGTCATGTTAATGAAATTTATCAAGTTATCGATATTTATTGAATTACCATTATTTATAGGGTTAACAAAATTTATCGAATTTTCGTAATTCATCGAGTTTTTTTTGATTAACTGAAATTTTTCGATTCTCGATTTGCCGATAGCTTTCAAAAATATGGTATCCAAGGTTTGTCGATTTACTTATTTATATCACGGGATATAAATTTTTGAGTGATCGAAATTTATCGAGCCGTCGAAACGCACAGTTATCGAAATTAGTCGAGTAATCGGATTTAGGTGTTTTTGAAATTCATTTAATTATCAATACAGTAACTCGATTTGGTAAAATATGGATTTCGAAGAAACGGTCGTGCTAAAGTCCAGCAAAGAATTCAGTAGTTGGGCCCTCACTTTGGCTATTACCGTTCCATTTACCAGTTCGTGCCTTTTGCTACTGGGATATATCTGTGCATATATTTAGCTGTCGTGTTGTGTGTGCAAGCTAAGGGTTTCGAATATTATGACAATACTACTGGGTGCCAGCACGCGCAATTCGCTTTCATTTTTCACTTTACAGTATTGCATTTTCCATAGCGAAATAGCTACAACAATTTCTAATATATGTATGTAGCAGTGCAACAGTGCAGCGATGGCGGTACGTAGTACAACTCTTGAGTGCTTTATTGTTATGTTTTAAAATTCAATGAATTCTAAAATTTCACTCATGTTTGCTTTATAGCCCTTTTGTTGTTATTTCATGTAGTACATACGAGTACTTCGCTTATGCAGCCAATGCATGTTGTAGCAGTTGTTGCTGTTGTTGGTATTGCTAGCATCGTTAGCTAGCTAGAGGTATTGCCTTTTGTTGCATATTCACGCTGTGTTTGCCTGTGTATTTAAGTTGCTTCATATTTTCATTATCTCGTCGTCGCATGCACCTTTGGCTCCTTCACTTCCGCTTTTCTCATACTTACACTCTTCTCGCTTCTCGCTTCCCGCTTCTGCCGTCTCCTTTACACCGTTCTAGCACATTTTCAATTTTCATTTTAATGTATTTTAGTGTTGTCGTCATTTAAGTTGATTTCTTGCCACTTGTATATGCAACGCCATTGCAAGTAGTATACTCGCACACCAAATGGAGTCTCTGTTTAACTCCATCCATTCTCTTTCGCATCCTTTGTAGTAATTTTAGTCTGTTGTTTTATTTTTATCTTTGGCAAATGTAATATGATTTAATTTAGCCTACTTCTCTGGTTTACGCAGCTAAATCTTAAGCTGGCTGGCTGCTTGCTGCAGAGTGCTGAATTACGAAAATGAAACTGAATTTAAATGAATTGTTTCGGATTTGTACGCAAATTACGCATAACTGTTTTTACTGCATTGCACTGCCGGCGTTGGGTTGCGTATACGCCATAGCAGTTTTAGTTATGAGTGCGCTTTAGTAAGCATCTCAGAGTGGGTCTGCTTTATAATCCGTGTTTATGGTTACTTTGTTGGATTTTGAGTAAGAAATAGGAACTTAGATACTAAAATTTAATCTTTTAGTTTATACTTGTAATGAATAAGTACAAAATATTAAAATGTTGTAGCAGTTATCTGCGCATAAATAATAATAAATAAATATATTTTGAAGTGATACTTTTTAGCGCTCGGTTGGGTGTAATTTTTGCATTGCAATGTAGGGAAAAAGCGACACGATGGCTGAGATCTAATTAAAAAATTCCCATAAAATGATCATCTCATTCTGTGTAAGATTAAGATTTCGATTGCGATACGATAAAGATTAAGATACTTATTGAGATTGAGATTAAGATTGACAATAAAGGCTGGTTTTCACTATGTCATATTTTCACGCCAAAATTTGTCGACATATTTTGACACGAGTTTATCTCTTTCATCGGTACCTTCGCGGACATATAGCTGGTATAGCAGCACATGTACACAACTGAAGACCTATCCTGACCTAAATCAATCGATATAGGGTTTTTAAACTCATTTGACAACATGTTTTCATTTACTTGACGACAAATGTCATTGAAATTTTCAAAGTGAAAACAAGACTTAAGACTAAGATTAAGATTAAGATTACGATTAACGTTAAGATTAAAATTATTGTTAGAATTAAGATTGAATATTGAGATTAGGATTATGCTTAAGATAAAGATTGAAATTAATATTAAGGTTAACGTCAAGATAAATATAAAGTTTAAAACTTAGATTAAGATTAACATTAAGATAAAGAGTAATATTAAGATTCTGGTTAAGGTAAAGATTGAGAATAAGGTTAAGATAAAGATACAGATTAAGATTAGGATTAATACTAGGATTGGGGTTAATATAAAGATAAAGATTAAGACTAAGGTGAAGATGCAGAGTAAGATTGAGATTAAGATTTAGATTGGGATCAAGACTAACGTTAAGATTAAGATTAATATTAAGGTGAATATTAAGATTAAGATTAGGATTAAAATTAAGTTTAAGATTAAGATTAAGACTGAGATTAAGATGAAGAGAAAGATGAAGATTAAGATTATGATATAAACTTAGATTAAGATTAATGTTTAGATTAAGATCAACATTTAGGTAAAGAGTAATATTAGGCACAAGAATAAGATTAAGATTAAGATTGAGATTAAGAGTAAGAGAAAGATGAAGACCAAGTAAGGATTTAAACTTTAATTAAGATTAATATCTAGATTAAGATTAAGATTAACATTAAGATAAGAGAGAGAGCATAAGAATAAGATTAAGATTGAGATTAAGATTAACATTAATATTAAGATTAAGGTTAAGAGAAAGTTTAAAAATAAGATTAAGATTAAGGTTAAGATTAAGTTTAAGATTAAGATTAAGATTAAAATGATGATTGAGATTAAGATTAAGACTGAGATTAAGATTAAGAGTAAGAGAAAGGTGAAGATAAAGTTAAAGATTAAGATTAAGATCAAAACTAAGATTACGACTAAGATTGAGATTAAGAATAACAATAAGTTTAAGATTGAGATTATGATTGACATTAAGATTAACATTAAGATTAAGAAGTGATACATCTATCACTTAAAATTAAGATTAAGATTTAAGTTAAGATTAAGCTTGCGATCAAGATAAGGAATACGATTAAAATTAAGATTAATATCAAAATTAAGATTAGGCTATGATAAGATAAGAATAAATTTTGAATTAACATTTATAGTAAGATAAGTAAGATAATTTCTATGCTACACAGGCAAGAGAGGGATGCCATCATTTTACGCAAAATTCTTTTCGTACAATACACTCTTAAAAGATTTTATTAGGATTTTCGCATATTAGGAAAGGTAAGAAGTTGTTTACTTCTTAGAGTGTATTTTTATTAATAAAACTAGCCAATGCCCGCTTACTTTGCGGCGCCTAATAAGAACTTTTGCGTTGGCCAATGCAAAATAGCGTTTAAAAGCAAAAACCTTCCACACAGAAGTTCCAAAAAAGTGCGATTGGTCATGCTTGAACTCATTTAATTGAATGTGAATAAAATTAAGTTTTTGGTTATATCAAGGTGAAATTTTGAGAACAGTCCGTTGCTAACTCTAAATGTAAACAACGACGCTCTGGAAAAAGTTAATACATTCAAAAACCTAGGAATAATGATCGACGATAAACTAAAACAAAAAAAAAAAAAAAATGGATTCTATATTTTCAATTAGAGCTCTAGAAATATGCACATCGGTGAAAACTGTGTAATTTTGTGTAATGCCAAAATTATAAAAATTTTAGACTTGGCTTCTGCTGGTCTATTAAACCCCCTATTAAGTTTTCTTTGACATCTATTATGTACAGATATCGGCCTGTTAAAATTTTATTATTCTCAAATACTTTCGCTTGATTCCCATATGGCAACATTTAGGTTATCTTATAAATTTAACTGAATTAAAGTTTTCAAATAAGTGGCAACACGCTTCAAAAATCTCTTCAAATGTAAGCTTCCTAATCCTCTTTAGTTTAATGTCCGTATTGTAATATTTCATTTGTTTTACAAATTTAAATGAATACAATTTTTCAAGCAGTTGGCAAGTCCCCTAAAAATATTTCCGGCATTAAAATTTCCTAGCCTCTTTAGTTTGATGCCAATATTGCAGTATTTAATTTATGCTATCAGTTAAATTAAATTAAAGTTTTCAAATAGGTGGCAATCTTTCACAAAAATATTTTCTCTGTAAGCCTTTGTAACCCTCTTTCCTTTGATAGCCATATTGCAGTATTTACTTTACCGTATCAACACAGGTGGCAACTCTCTATTTTTTTTTCTTTTATATTGTAAGCTAGAGCTCTTTCGAGTGATGCTGGTACAAATATACAGACATACAGAGAGTCGAAAATTCTAAAAATTATTTATTTTGCTTCTGTAGCTCTAATAAAAACCCATCATATTAATATTTCTTTAATAATATCTATAAGGTACAGACATCGGTCTGCTAAATTTTATTATAAGTATAGATATAGATTTCATTTATTTTATCAATTTAATACAATAACATTTTTCAAACAGGTGGCAACTCTCCCTAAAAATATTTTCGGCAGTAAAATTTACCAAACCTGTTCAGTTTGATACCCATATTGCAATACCCTCTTTATCTTATACATTAAGTTAAATTAAAATTTTCAAACAGGTGGCAACTAAAAAATATATTTTTGGCTGTAAGCCTTCTTAAGCCTCTTTCTTTTGACGCCCATATTGCAAAATTCACTTTTTCTTATCAATTTACTTAAACTACAATTTTTAAACAGGTGGCAACTCTTTAATTTTTTTCTTTCCGTATCTTAAGTTAGACCTCGAGCAATACATCGCTGAAAACTGCATTCAAATCAATGCATTCGTTTTCGAGTGATGCGCGTGCAAACATACAGACAGACATACAGACAGACAGACAGAAAAATCCTAAAAATGGTTGATTTGGCTTCTGGCGCTCTAATAAAGACCTCCCACATTAATTTTTCTTTAATATCTATTTCTTCGATTTTCGCGATCGGAAAAAGCTGAAAAATGAACATCCCTACCTAGTATACATACATATTAATCGAAAGAAATTTGACCTGCCTATGGTCATTTGTTCGTGCCGTGAAAAAAATACGTTTTAGCAAACTCTTGAAATTGGCGAAGCATAGTTTTTACTGCTCTAAACACTTGTCAAACCCTTTAAACTTCTTGAAGCTAGTGGAAGAAAAAATCGCCACCAATTAATTTCAAGCATTCGCTCCACAAATTGCCAACGTTGCCCGCTATTTCACGGAAATTCATAGCATTTTTCGACCACGCACGTTTCTAATGTGTTAAACTCACTTAGGTAACAGCGCACTGCTACGACTCGCTTTCCTGTGCCTTGCATGTGCCGTTAGCTATTTGGAAAACGTAACGTTTGTAGGTACATGCATACATACATACATACGTACGGTGCAACCAATAGACGTTGCCATTGTTGACGTGCCCCATTAAAATTTGGCGTTAGGTGTGTGACCAACCGTGATTGCATGTGAATAAGTGTACCCGCATACATACATATGTATGTACATGTGTGTGTGTGTGTGTTTGTGTTTGCATGTATGCTCACATTTTTGCCTATGTGTACATTGGCATATCTTCTTGCGCCAATTCCGTTTCCCTGACTTCACATTCAGCACATTGTTCATCGTTGCATATTCTTAGTTTTCGTTGTTGCTGCTGACGATGGCAACGGCGACGGCGACGGCGACGGCTATGGTGATGGCGTTGAGTATAGCGATGGCTGCGATGACGCTGTTGATTTATTGATTTTGGCGTTGGAGCGAGCAAAGTAAATTATTCTAGTTCACCTGTGCCTCTACGAAAGGGCATGGCGATGTTTGCTTATTAGGGTTGTACTCATTCGTGAGAGGTATGACAATCATTGCATTGCGACATTGCACAAACGGAAATGTGATTGTAAATTTGTGATTTAGAGAATCTAAAATTTGAGGTTAGTAGTTGGAAGGATATAGCTGGGCACTGCTTATTTAAAGTTTGTAGTTATTCAGCTGGAGCTGTCCATAATAAACACTAACTTACAACTACATACTTTGGAAAGTAAAATTGTGAGAGATTGCGCCTCCCTAGTGTGCACTGCAAAGATGCAACACAATGGTATGCGCGCTGGCAGCGTTTTTGGTTGGTGTTTTTCTGGCGGTTATATGCATCTACATGTTTGTATTGATTACGCTTTTGCTTCCTTCCGGTCATGCTTGCTTTTATATTGCTTGTAGTTTCTTTAGTAAGCCTGCAGTTGAAATCTCGGCAACAGTTTTTCAGTTTATTTTCCTTCATAGTATTTCAGCTTTATTTGCTTTCCATTTTTCGCTTACCTTCTTTCGTGGCATTTTCCTCTTTGATCAAAATAGACTTTTTCGTGAATCTCGCACAACACTGCATTTTGGATTCGCTTTGAGTTATTCAGGGAATCTGGAATTACTGGCACTGATTAGATCTTTCATTAGAAAAGTCTGCATACAGAGCCTCAACTTGGAAGTCTACCATTAAAAGCAGGCGTACAAAATTCTGAAAAAATCGGAAAACTGGTGACTGCATTCAAATCATCATAGTGAGAGAGATCTAAAACTAATAGCAGAAAGGAAAAAAGTTCTTATGTTTTTGAGGTTGTTAATTACGAATCTAGAGAATGTTTTAAAAATTCATAATGGCGAATCCAATATGGCGGCCAAAAAATTAAAATTGATTCAGTTCGCTTCAAATATTTTCCTCTGGGGTTCTTGCGGCCGCTAATTACGAATCTGAGGTCAGGTTGGAAAAATCCAAAATGGCGGACCCAATATGGCGAAAAACTACCAATCAAGAGTTCTTAAGGTCTCTGATTACGAATCTAAAATCAGATCAGATTCACACTAACAAGTTACTCATATGCCAGGTACGTACGCTCGATTTCAACTTTTCCCATAATAAATCGTAGATCCAATATGTATCCACCATTTGATTTTTTTAAATCTGGTTTAAAGTTCGTAATAAGAGGCTTTAAGAATCCTTGCTTGCAAAGTTTTAAGCGAATCTAATAGATTTAATAGATTTTTGAATTTTTCCAATCTGACTTCAGATTCTTAATCGCCAACCCCGAAAACCCTAATGGAAAATATTTCAAGCGAATCGGATCGGCTTTAATTTTTTGTTTGCTTCCATATTGTATGAATGTGTTTTATAGATAGCTTTAAATTTTTATTTGTCATCAGTTTTTTTGTTGGCATTCCTTGGACTAAAAATTTGTTTTGTTTTTGCGTTCCTTTACTTTTTCCTGTTATTCTCTTTTAGTGAGCGCATTTTCCTTAGGCTGTTGCATTTTGACACTTCTCAGATTTTAGTCAGAAAAGATAAGGAATGGACCTATTAGCTCCTAGCAACAAAAAAAAGGGAGCACGACAATGTTGAAAGCATTATTTCGACGCTATAAACGACTTTGTTTGCCTAGGAGCCAGCATACTGCCCGTCAGAGATTGAAAAAAGCATAATTCTTGGCCGCAGGTGCTTAGTTACGCTTAGAGTTGCTGAGAAGGAAAAAGAAAGTTCTGCAAAATTACCCAGGGAAAAACATTTTTTTTAAGTTATAAAAATTAAGTTTTTGAAAAAAATAAATACTAAAACTGTTCTGGGTAGCTTTTCAATAGTTCCAGCGGTACTGAGAAGGAAAATTTAAGTTCTGCAAAATTATACAGAAACAAACATTTAAAAAAAGTCGAAAAAGTTTAATTGAAAAAAAAAAGTAATAGTGTTCTGACTAGCTGTTCTACCTTTTTAGAGTTCCTCAGAAGGAAAAAGAAAAATCGGCAAAATAAAACCGAAAAAAATTTCTTTTTTTTTAAGTCGAAAAAGTTGAATGTTTGAAAAAAATAAAAAGAAAACTGTTCTGAGTAGCTTTTCAATAGTTCTAGAGATCCTGTGAAGGAAAATGAAAGTTCTGAAAATCTACGCAGAAAAAAATAAATTTTTTTTAAGTCGGAAAAATTGAAGTTTTATTATTCTGAGTTGCTTTTCTATATTTCTAGAGTTCCTGAAAAGGAAAAAGAAAAATCTGTAAAATTAATACAAAAAAAGGACAATGCTTTTAAAAAGTCGAAAAAGTTAAATATTTGAAAAACTAAAAGTTAAAGCTGGTCTGAGTATGTTTTCAATAGTTCTAGAGTTCCAGAGAAGGAAAAAGAAAGTTCTGCGAAATTACGCCGAAAAAAAATTAAAAATAAAAACTTTCTGTGATAAATATTTTTTATTTAACTGATTTTTTTAGATGATCAACCCGAAAACCACCCCCGTAAATCCGCCACTGCCTACGGGTAGCCCTTCATAGCCGTTTTGTTATAAGGCGCAATACCAGAGAGTAGAAACAACTAGCGTGTTTTATTGTATATGGCAAAAACTCAGTTTAGGTGGTTACAGCGCCAAACAAAAAGAAGAAGAAGAATGTGAAATGACGGAAATACCAGTGGAATATAAAATTGTTTAATTTTATCAAGTTAGTTGTGTACTATTTCAATTTCAGTTACACAAAACACATGCATTTACCTTTTTAAGTGTATTTGCAGTCTTTCTAGCGCTTCCGTATTCCAGACAGCAGCCCCACTCACTGCGGTGCTTTTGTTTTTATTTGTTTTCTTTCGCGCAAACTTCTACCATTTTTCAGCGATATGCTTCATCAGTTTTTACTTTTGACACAATTCGTGTTCGCTTTTTCGCTGTTGATGTTCCCAAAAGTGGGAATATAAAAATATCAAGTTGCTTCTCAAGCCAGTCTTCAGTGCGCGGATTCACATATCATTTCTATATACTTCTCCATACATAGCTATGTACATACATATATATGTATTTATATATGTATGTAATTGTTGGCTGCACTGGCTTCGAAATGTGCATCGCACACTGGCATTTGAAACTTGCCAACGGCACTAAACGAGAGTGGTTTTTTGTGCGGCGTAAAGAATTTATAGCTTGCTCTTTTGGGCACTGCAAGGCACACCACAGCTGCGGGCTACCTTTACCTAGCTAGCTTTTACAAAAGGTTCCTGGTATCCCTCCCTACTTTAACTCTTACGAACTCCTTATGCCACTTGCTGCGCCGAGTACATTTTCATGCTACACATACATACACACTTACGAAGGTATAAATACATATGCATGCATGTCTAGCGTGTTGCTGCCGCACAGGTGATGACAATATGCAATATTGTTCCTTATGTTTGTTTAGATGTGCTCTTTTGCCACTTTTTATGGCTGCTATTACTGTGGACTTTTTTGTTACGCTCACCTCAGCTTTTCGTTGCGCTCAGCTAAGCTTTTTGTTGGTGGCGTTTCGTCCGATATGTAATGGTGTGCCTGAGCGCGTTTCTAGAATGGGTGCAACTGTGTGTGTGTGTGTGCGTGTGTTTTACTAAATATTCATGCACATTTTCACCCAAATTTTTGCTTGTCATTCGCTTTATATGAATATGCGCTGTGGCATGTAAATGTGTTTGTTTAATGAATACTTCAATGTACTTGCAGCACTGCCCACGCTTTTCAACTTTGCAGTTAGTTTGGCAAAAGTTCAATTTTGTTTGCAAATGCACAGAACAAAATCAACAAAAAAAAAACAACTAAACAAGTCGAAAAAAGTTGACAACAAAATGCAGAAGTAAACACACCCACACACACACACACAATACACCATACTACTCAATAATAAAAAAAAAACAGCAAAGCAAAAAGTACTCGAAATTCTCTGCTCATACAAAAAATTGCTGGCGATTTTTTTTTAACGCTCAACAAATTTTCTGCGCGATAAACTTCGTATAGCTGGCCAAGTTCTCCACGAGTAAGTGTACTATTTGCCATAAAGTGCTGCTTGCTGCTGTAGTTGATTTGATTGCTGTTGTGCGCTTATTTCATGCTTTTTGTTGTTGTTGTTGTATTTTGGCTATGTTTGTGCAAGTTGTTGTAAACTCGTTAAAAGTGATTGGTGGTGAATTTGAATGTGATTGAAAATGGTAATGAGGCATTTGTGCATTGCATGAATGTATGTACATATGTATATTCCAAGCAATGGACGGCGTTGTCAAAAATGCGACAGACATTCGTACCTACATATGTATTATATGTACGTAAATTGACAGAGCTACCACATTTGTTTGCACACTTTTCGAATATTTAAGCGTAGTAAGTTGACAAAAGCTCTTATTTTCTTTTCTTTAATTTTAATATTCAGTAATTCCATTACCGCTATTCATGTTTATCTGTCTGTTATTTATGAGTACAAACTACAGATAAGGATTAATCGATTATTCGGTAAGTTGAATGCTTAATTACTTGAAAGGATATTTACGAGTATTTTAGTAATGTATGTATGTATATGTATATAAAAAGTACTAACCTTAAATTGATTTACTGCCTGTTTAGACTAACAGGACATTTCTGGCTAATATAGTAAAAAGTCTTACGTAAGACAAATGAAAGACACATGCGAAGATAGTGCGAAAGACTTTAGTTATTCTAGCACAAAAGCTCTCTCATTTACCAGCCGTACTGAAAAGCTATTTTGAGAGAAAGCAATGACCGAGTGAGCAAAGCACGGGCGTGCCATTCGAGAGATCCAAGTTCGAGTCCTGATGCAGCAAAACTTTTGATATACTTTGCTTTTCTTTTTTAATTTCATTTAATTTTTAGAAAATTACTTTATGCATTTTTTCTTTTAAATTTAATTTTCTTTTAATTTTTGGAAGTTATTGTTTTAAAAAGAAGTACATAAATTTATTTAAATTTAATTTAGTTTTTAGGAACTTATTTTATTTTTTTCATTTATTAATTAAATATTAATTTTTTCTTTGTTTCATTCTCATTTAACTTTTAGACTTTATTTTAAAAGAAAAATATTTTTTTAAATTTAATTTAATTCAATTTGATACTCAGTAATAAAACACCAAATGAAGTTGATGTACTTTAAAAAGATTATTATCTTATTTGTACCACCACTTTTGTTCAAATAAATAAATAAATATTTTAAATAAATAAATAAAATAATTTAAATTTGGAAACTTATTTTATTTATTTCTTCTTTTTTTTTGATAATTTCATATTCTTTTAACTTTTATATATTACTGTTTTCAAAAGAATAGTATATTTTTGACTTCATTTAATTTTTAGTATCGTAAATAATTTTTGTCTTTGTAATAAATATATTATTCCTTTTTAATGTTTATATTTTGTTTTAGCCTTTTCGAGTCTCCAGGGAAATTATTGTCCCACGGCACGGCCCCTTAAATGTAATTAAAGTAGTATACAAAATTCCCAAACTCTAGTTTATGGTACTATCTGCAATATACCGTTATAAAATTCCGTGTGCATTAAATATACTTTTATTGGCTAGAGAAAATTTCTAGCATATGCATACATGTGTGAAATATATGTATGGCTTATATATGTATATGTCCCACTATAAAACGCTATTGGGACACATACATAAGTCCCAGCTTAAAATTATCATTGTAAACTAAAAATCCAGCGATTTTAATGCCTCCACATATAATATAATTGACTTATTTCAACGTAAAAAATAAAACTATGTTTTTTTTCAAATTTTAATAATTTATTTTTTTTTATTTTAGTGTTTAAATTTTCTTTTTTAGTTTCATTTAATTTTTAAATTTATTTTAATTTATTTTTGCTGAATTTTAATTTAATTTGATTTTATTTTTTTTAATGCCTTTATTTATTTATTTTTATTGTTTTAAAAGAAATATATATATATATTTTTAATTTAATTGTATTGAAAAAAAAAAGTATAGCTAAAATGCGAGCAGCATAACGGGTAAGCCACCCTCGTTAGCAGATCTTTCAATTAGTCTTTCGAAAGACAGTAAAGGCTTTCAAGATAGTTGGCAGAATTGACAATTACCTTATGAAAGTCTTTTGTCTTTCGAAAGACTGTGGTGAGTGGAAAGACAGTTGCCAGAATTGCCCTGTAAGGCTTATCGTATACGGAGAAAGGTGATAAAAATTATGCATTAGAAAAGACTGATTTGGTAACTATACCATATAATGTAACTAAAACCAAATCGTGTGATGAGAAAAATTCATTTGGTTGACGTCAACTCAACTCAACTCCCCTTACTTTTAGTAGTTTAATTTCAACCGCTGGGCGAAGTTATCCAAATTACCATTATTTGATACACAAACCTTGTAAACTTTGGAAGGTAAATATATAAACTCCATTCAAATCTGGGTAAACCTGGCATTACTAACTTTCTTAAAGGAAAGTTCGCTATACAAAATTGAGTAACTGCTTAATTCCAAGCCATTATTAAGGATTTTTCATATGGATGGCATTCAATTATATACAAATGCGTTTACATATACCTATATATGTATGTATTTATCAATATGCTATGCTAAAATGAAAACACGTGGCATTAAAAACCAACATTCCAATTTATTTCAATGCGCCAAAATACATATTTGGCCCAAAAATTGCCTTATATTGGCCCTGCAGAATTAAAATAAAATTTGGTAACAAAAATTAAAAGCAATATTATGTATGTGCTTACAGCCTTACATGTACAAGTATACATACATACATACATGCGTGGTAGAATTTCGCTAAATAAAAAATTATGTGCATACGCATTACCTTAATATGTTTGTAGTGTATCTACATTTTGAAATCAGCTTACCGCAGCGCGCTATGCAAGAACGCTTTCACGCGGCCGCCGCCGGCAACACCAGCTCAGCAGCGTCATGTGATGTTGTTGTTAAAATTTTAAATTTTACGAGCAGGCATTTCATGTAATGGCATGCCGCAGTGTAAGCACTTGAGCATACAAGCCTCCGATGCGATCCAGCCAGCGATACTTCCTACCCTGATTTTAGAGGCTTTGCTGGCTGACTAGTCGTTCGTATGGCTGGCTGGCTGGCTGGCTGGCTGGCTGGCTGTCTGTTTGGTTCTATGGTTGGTTGGCTAGTTGGCTGTGTAGCTGAACGCTGATGCGCTTTACATAGTCGCCATAGCCACAGCCACAACCACAGCCACTGAATGCGCATGTGGTATATTTTACAACAGTGTAGGTTCATATAAATATGTATACTTATAAGCAAGGCCAAATTTAGAAGGGAGGGGTTGTACATTTGTACAGATTTGTGCATTTTTATATTGGGATGTTGGTACAAAATAAAAAAATTGGGAAATTTTTTTTTGTAGTCAAAAGTTTGGAACAATACAGCAGTCTTTTATTGAAAAATTTCAACAAATTATTTTTCGTGATTAGGATAAAGAAAACTATTTAGGTATTCACACAATTGGGATACGATTTGCACCAAATTTCGGCAAATACCCAATAGTGTGAAACTGCCCTTAAACTTGTATTTATACGGATGTTGTTAAAAAAATGAACCATAAAAAACGAACCAAAATTAAAAAACAACAAAAATAATATTTGAAACTTGTTAAAATTTGGTGCGGCTATAACATTTTCGGCTACTGTACATACATAAGTTGACTATGATTACTCGGACGTGCTATTATAGTAGCACGATGCCACTAATATTTGACTTACAAACAAAATACGGGCAGGAATTTAAAAAATTTCAGCCCTGCTTGTGTGAAATATTTAATTTTTATAAGTATTTTTCTTTTAATCAATCTATGTTGAAATAAGAGGGAAAATAAAAAAATATTTTGTCAGAACCGCCCGAAAAAAAATCCTGGCTACGGCCCTGCTTATAAGTATATGTATATGCACAGCTATGTTACAAAATTGTCGTCCTGTTGCTTACTCGCATTTCGGATATCCCAGCCAAATCCCATGGCGTTGTGCTTCTGCTACATCGTTCACCCTGTGCTTCGTTATTTGGCCAACTATGGATTTGTTTGGCGGTGTCCACAACTTTTACGCTGCCTATACATATGTGCATGTATGTACATTGCACTTACTTTAATATATATATGTACATAAATGTATGCATATGCATGTATGTGTATAAATACATATATGTTTGCCGTTGTGGTTATGGTAATCCAGGAGTGCTGCTGAAATATGGCACCATGGTAAATGAAGCAATTTACCATATCGGCCGCAATATCTATTTGTTGTCCGTGTTGTGAAGCGATTTCGTTTGTTGTAGTTTATATTGGACATGCAGGACGTAAGAAGGTTGCTTGTGTTTGAATTTTTTCATAAAAAAACGGAAATTCGTCCAATTCATGTACCTTTCAATATTCTTTTTTTGCAGCCTGCTGCAAAAACTCACAAGTTGCAGACTGAAGAACCTTTAACGTGTTCTACGCTATGGTAAGTGGAAAGACTTGGTAAAAGATATTTTGTATCCAAAGCCAAACGAGAAAAAGATTGCATTCAGTAAATTTTTCAAATTCTTCCAACACGGTATTGTAGCTTTTGCTTGTAGCAAGGCTATCTGGAGCAAATCTATTAAGGAGAGGTATGTACTGGCCAGCAAAACGCGGCGATCCATTGACGACTCCAAAACACCAGAAAGCAAGTATTTATGTCCGCAAGATGAGGCTATTCGTGACCATGGGAAAATTTCCGAGAAAATTCTAATCTTTGGCGACAGTCAAATTAAGGCACTATTATCCCTCGTACTAGGGTGCATTGAGAAATTGGATGCCCCCGCTGAATACAATAACATCCTGCTAATGGGTTCCCGTACAAAATGAAATACAAGTAAATTAGGTAGAGATGGCTTAGCTAGAATAGTGGCCCAAACAGAATTAGGAACGGGGTTGGGAAGGAAAAAAGAAGAAGGAGAAAATAACACTGGCACAGCACAATAGGACTTCGGCAAGCTAAGTTTAACTGTATCTAAAAAGGTAAAAACTTCTCCTTGATCTAACCAAAAAGCAAGTTGAAATCATCAGGGTTTCTACGTGCTAAGAGAACGTCTGGATAAGTTGGGAATCTGGTCGAATAACCTCAAGTCATTTCTGTGACTCAACTAAAGA
This sequence comes from Rhagoletis pomonella, assembly GCF_013731165.1. NCBI lineage: Eukaryota > Metazoa > Arthropoda > Insecta > Diptera > Tephritidae > Rhagoletis > Rhagoletis pomonella. The sequence continues at coordinate 43,103 of NW_023459210.1, read as the reverse complement.
GACACATTTGCACCTGCTCCTTGAATGTGATGCCATATCGAGGCGACGCATGAACAGCATAGGCACACTCCTTACTCCCAAAAGCTCTCCCGGAATTTCGGGAGTCTATGGGAATGAAATATGTGTTGTGATAAGTGGAGGGTACAATAGACCCAATAGGTTGCAGTGCATACCTTTTTTTCAAATACCCAAAAATTGGGTATTCGGTTATTCGTTTTTTTCCAAAACCTGTTTTTGAGTTATATAAAATATTGCATTTCTAAAAAACCGGTTGCCGATTTTGAAATTAGGAAAAAACCTGATAAAATGGTTTTATTTTACATAGTTTTTATACCATGAAAATGCATATCTTGGTATAAAGTCATGATCAAAAAATACAATAAAACTATTAACAGTAAAGATAGCTTTTATTGAGAAAAGTGCAAAGCGAGATAAGTGCAAAGTTTTTTTTATATCAAAATTAAAACAAAAAAAAAATCCGTGAAAAATTTGGTCCTTTTTTAATACTTGATTGCATTTGTTCTGACTTTTCTCGGTTTTGAGTAGTTCTCTTGCCACCGTAGACGAGTGCTTAGAGATACCTACTGCCAGTCGGGAGTTCAATTTATGGATCCAGCAACATCAACAGAGGACAATGGCAACCCTCCAAGTGTACTTTGCCATAAAAAAGCAGAACACGAAAGCGAAGAGAAGCTCGGCCAAAAATTCGTTTATTGGAATCAAATATGATATACTGTTTATCCTCAAATAACCTAGGATATAATTTCGAAACTATTTAGGGGCTTCCCTTGAACTGCAAAACTTCGAAAAACCTAAGAGTTTTATTTGGAGGTCAAGACTTGGATGAAATAAAAAAAAAACGGTTTGTTTGATCAAAAAATATTATAGATTTCCAAAAAAAAAACGTAGAAACCGGTTATTAAAAACTAAAATTGATTTTTCATTCAATGCAAATCCAAAGTATCCGGTTATTCATACAATTTGCAATAATAACTTCTATCGTTGGTAAAAATTAAAAATGAAATGATTAAAAGTAATTTAAGGTAACAGCGAAGACCAATAAAATATTTAGACATTTATCCAAAAAAGAGTAAACTAATTTAGCTTTCTCTAAATCCAAAGCACAAATGTACAACGGGGCGTATGAGTAACATATTCAATATTCGGTAGAGTGTAATCTTTTGAATGAGATATAAAGAAAGCGGTGGTCATAATATGATAATATGATATTATTTGTCTTTACCAGGCTGTAATACATTCACATGTATATGAAATGTAATTATGTATGATATCGTATCAAAAAAAATCACAAGTTTTGAAATAAAGGATAAAATAGATTTCTGGAAAAATAAATAAAGTAAAAGGAGGGCAACTGGCGAAAAAGGACTGTCCTTTCAAATAAAGTACGGATGGTCACCGTACGTATACGTGCCGTGCTATTGACACACACATCTACAAACATATTGTACATTTAAGTGTGTACACCGGATTAAGGTGAAAACACGAAATATACAAATATCAAAATATAAAAACATATATTTAAAATCAATACATAAGTATTTTACACGTCACTTTTTTATGAATTCTTTATTATATTCATTGCATACGCTCACAACTTTTTCATCAAACTCCAGAAGCTTAAAATCACTTTTATAATATTTGTTGCCATACTTGTTTTTATCAGCGTTGAATGGTTGAACTTATTTGCCATATATTTACAGGTCACAAAAACAGATGTACGAGCACATGTAAAAAAATAAAAAAAAAATAAATACAAAATCCCTGCACTGCTATGATAAACAGCTCTGTCACCTGCGTTAAGTCTTAACAATCACGCCGATACTCTGCTACATGACAGGGTTTGTTTTTTGCGTTCATTTATTAAAATTGTTGTTGCTCAATGAAATTTGCTACAACACTGCATAAATATTCTGTGATTTTTAGCCACAATGTTAAGTCTTTTGTTAAATACAAAAATCGCTGGATTTATTTTGTGTGGCATTGGCGTCGAAATTCGCAGTGCAAACCAAGTAGTGCAGTGAAAACGTGAAAAGTATCCCTAGTGCACATAATTCATATACATACATTCATAACACATAGGCGCATTGTTGGTATACTTACTAACTAGTTGGCGGTGCTTATGCTGTGTGTTTGGCTTTTATAACAGCAGCGTCGCATGTGGCACGTGCGCTTATTGACAGCAATGGGCGCCGAAATTTGTTTTCCTGTTTACTTTGCGCATTTAACATTTAAAACAAGGCCGTTTAACAAAAAAAACCATGTTCGACCAATATTCACGCTTAGTTATATAGTAGAATTTTGGTTTTGAATTTTACATACAAGTTTTTGCTCGTTGGGTGTGTTGCTGTTGCGGGTTCCAACACAGCATAAATTTTGTAAATAATTTGCTTTAGCAGCATATGCCATGTACAATATAAGCACATAGCAAATATACATCATTAAACCACATACGCTAACAAAATTGACAGCACCCACATTCACGCTTTAAAAAAAAAATGTAATTGTGGTGGAATAAAATACTTATATAAAAAATCAATATTTTTAAATGCGTTCATAAAAAATATGTGTTTGCATTAAGGTGGTCCTTCAAAAATCAAATGATATCACATATAAATTTTGGTCCCGATTGGAGTAAATTTTCATGGGCGCAAAAACAAAAAAAAAGAAACGCATTTTAGTTTGTTTTCTAAAAGTTCAGTGCATGCTTTTTTTAGGTCACAAACAGAGAAAAATTCAAAAACTTTACTTTCGAAGCTCGATTTTGAGGTCAAGGTACTCACTTTTCTTTCAGTTAGGCCTTCAAAATGACCAGCAGAAGTAAAATTTTGAAGGTTTTGTGTTTTTTTTTAAAAAAATAAAAAGAACTTGAAATTAAACAAAAATTAATATGTGGTTTTTGGTTCTTGCGACTATGGAAAGGGATTCCTTGACGTAGCAAGGAAATTAGTAATATAAGCTTTATTGTTGAGACATATTATTTTGATCCCACATCTACAAAATCGTTTAATCTTTGAACATGTAAAAATAATTTATTTTTTTTTAACTAACAAGGCGTACTCAAAATTGCTTTAAACATTATAAACAAAAAATCAGTTTTTAAGCATCTAGTCACATGACTAAAAATAATTTTTTTTTTTACAAATTCAACATTAAAACCTTAATGAGTCGTGGTTATATTAAACAGACTCTTCAAACTGTCGTGACCACAACACCTTTTTCGTCGTTTCAGTATTTCCCTTTTCTTCAGGGCAAGTACATACACCTGTACATACATACATTGTATACACTAAGAAGAAATCTGCTCTTAAAAGCACCGATTTTAGCACTACATACATAGTAAAATGTGGTGTGCCCGACCGCTTAATATTTCACAGTCTGCTGCTTTCTAGTCATTAAAAAAAGAAGAGCGTTGGAGTAATCCACACATGTCATGCATTCTAAGTAACGACACAGGTATTTGAGCAAGCGTTAGAGTGTGAGTATTGTATAATTGCAGGAATACTTTCAGTAGGAAAAATACGTGGAAAAAAAAAATAAAAAAATTATAAAAAGGAAACCAGAAAATAGAGTTGATCTTGAATACCATTTAGTGCAAAGGTAAATTTTATGGAGGAGTTGTTAATTGATTTTACATCAAAGAAATCACTTATTTTACCGTTTTAGGAAAAATAATTTTTAATGTAAAATAGCTACTTAACTTTACTATTGTTTCTATAGTTTCTCAGATATCTCGCTAACACCTATTACTGAATTTAAAGGCTTGGATGTTTATTTTGACTGAAAGTTCAACTCCGCCACTAACATAAACGGTATTGTTTCTAAAAATTAAAAAAAAAAAAATAAATTTTTGGAAGTATTTCAAAATATTTGGCTTAATTTAACAGATTTTAGCTTTTTTAAGAGATGGAAAACCCTTTAAAGAATATTTTCGGCAAAAATCGTTTTGCAGCCTACTTCATTTAGCACCCACATTGTTATAATATTTCATTTATCTTAGAAACTAATTGATCTTAACTTTTTAAGAAAGTGGCAACTCTCTTCAAAATATACTCTATATATTAATCCAAGTTATAAGCTAACCGTGTGACAAATTTTATCAAAATAGGTCCAGCCGTTTTAGCGCGAACGAGCAACAAACATACTTACATACTCATTCCCTCACAAATTTTCACATTTATAAAGTCAGTCGGTTTTGCCCCAGAGTCGTATCAATATGATGAGCTTACCCATGCCTCATATCATGAAAAAACTAGAATGCCACGCGGTGCCCAGCAAATGTTTAATTATGAAAGAAATTCCAGGACATTGAGATGTATGGACAAGTATATGTGTGTATGGCTCTTTTCGTTAAGTGGAATTCGCTTCTGGTAATTTCTTAATCTTTGCCGTCAATAAACCCTTACTACCACCAAGCATAACGATGTAAAAAAGGCACACAAAAAGCACTATATGTATGTATGTATGTATGTATGTAGCACGATGTGGCCTTTCCTCCCAAGCAGCTAACATAATTGCATGTATAATATTTTAGTGGCATTCCTCAAACAGACACACTCAATTTTTCATATATTTACATATGCATGTGTACGTTAAAGTACAAGCACCCAGAAATGCTTTTGTTTTTGGGGAAAAATTTCCATTGGTTCTTCTGCTCGTAGTTCAGCTTACCGTAGAAATTTTGTGTTATAAGTATATATGCATGTGCTCGTACTTACATGTATGCATGCAAGGCATCCTCGTTCTACGAACAGACACACACCGGCTCCTCCTAATAATAATGCCTTTTGCATACCCAAAGGATGCCTAGGAAAGTCAGCGCCAATTGTTTGAATGAATTCTTGCATAAATTTCCGCATGCTTTTACATACACACGATCGCATATGTATGTATAAATTTAGGCTCCACTGCGTATGAGTAATATTTAATCAGTCTGCTGCCTTTTTGCGCTAAAATATTTCAGTCAGTGGCTTCCGCTAACGATTTTTGTTATGCCATACAAGAGTTTCTGCTGAGCGATCAAAGTGGCATTTGAATTTAAGCTTTTTTTTTGTTTTTGAATTGACATAAGCTGCGCTTTGCTTTACTGCTTCGCCTTAATTGCATATTTAAACTCTCATTTCCGGCAATTTCAAAGTACTTATTGCATGAATTATTTGAGAAAATCTGGTTAAATATACGTTTCTAGTACTGAGTAGTGAAATATTATTTGTTCACCAAAAAAGCAAGCCAGTACTGTATTGATCTTATACACATACTTATCATATACACAAGTATGCATGGACCAGTGATGTACACCGCGAATATAAGTACCCTAGCCACCTGGGCCGCATTATAGCATATGGCGACGGGGCCGCGACCTACATGACGATCACGAGAAAATTAGTTGTTTGAAAGTTCTTACTGTCGAAAAAGGTTTTGTCATCAAAATTTTTGGCAGAATCTTAAGGAACGGTTTTTGCCAGACACCATGCTCACATTCCTTAATTTTTTTGGCGTTGTATAAAACGATATGAAAAGTTTTACATAAAGCTGCTCATCTATAGTGTTCTTATAGACCAAGAAATTGTTCAATTACCGCTGCTAGATGTTTAACAGAGTTTTCAGTACCATCAAATGTCTAGCGGATCGCGGCTTGGCTTTCCAAGGTTCTGAAGAAATTTTTGGCTCATCGTGTAATGGAATTTTCTCATTTTTGGCTGGAACACAGCATGGAACACTGAATTATGGGACGCGACCATATGCGAAGAACTTAAAACTTTGATGGAGCGAAAATTAATTATTGTATGTGTTCATCATCGATCAATTGTCCGTCAGATGGTGAGCATCCTTTCATCACAATCATCACAATATCATGTCAGATCAAATTTGAAATTTATTTGATCGATTTTGAAACTTTATTGTGCAAAGTTGAGGCTGAGTGGCTAAAAATGCTACCAGGATAAGGTACCTGATCCCAGCATAATTTAAATTATAAAAGGTTTTTCTAACAGTGGGCGCCTCTCGGCAGGCAATGGCAAACCTCGGAGCATATTTTTGCCTTGAAAAACCGCTCGCCTTTGGAAACCAAGAAATTATGAAGCCAATTTTTGATACCTTTTACTGAAGTGAAGCTTACTTTCGTAATGGTGTTCTGAAAAGAACGGCAAAAATAGTAGTTTGATGGTTTACGGGCTGGGCTATAAGGCGTGTGGGTTAGGACATCCCATCCGGTATCATGGAGATAAGTTTTTACTATTTGTACGGCATGTGGAAAATCAATGACTCAGATCTGGTTACCCGCTCGGGTCATTCTTCCACAAATGCTCCCTTTCATCGCACCACTTGTTGTCTGTAAAGTGCTTGGTACATCGTTTGACCATTTTTTAGATGCTCAGGATACAGGATTGCCTTCTGGTCTCACCAGAAGCATTAACTTGCTGGCATGTATATTTGGCTTTGGAATCGATATTCCGAAGTCGGCGCGCTTAACATACGCCACGACTACTTCGAACTGTACCATTGAAGGAGTATTTGTGACTCGCCGTTCGATAACTTTTGACTTTAGTTTATGAGGCACCTAGTTTCCGACTTTCTGCACCGCACCAGTGGCTTTTAAACGCAATGAAATATCTGGTTGAGTCACGCTTAATATTACCACAAGTTCTGCTTGGGTTTGGAACAGGTCTTGGTAGAAAATTTCCGTTGATGGCTCGCTTGTGTCAAAATCAACGTCGGAACCAGAACTTGTAGGTTGAAATTGATAGATTATGCTCTCTGCAAGTTTCACACAGCTGCCGATGACGTTATGCTACACTTTTCTTCAGTTGAAATAGAGCACAAAAGCTGACATAAGTATACGCCCCACGAAAAAAATATTTTGTTTCCAATTTGATGAAATAGCGCATACTGTAAAATATGGCTAAATGATGACGCTTTAACACGAAGTTGACTGGAACATTCTCCGCTATGTTTAATCACGACTGGTCGCCTCTGTTGACTACGCTTTAAAATTTATTTGTGTATTAAACTAAACGTGATTTAGGTTTAACAAAATTACTACATATAGTGTTGCGCACCAATTCTTTTGCCTTCTTGAAGTGATATGTTATCATCCCTACAGTCGTGGTCGTCGTGCCAGCGAATGACATTATTTAGACTTGAACTTTTCATCGACTTCTCACTGTTGGCGCCATAAGGTTTAGCGGTTCTAAAGGTAAACACTTTGGAGGGTGTCATGCTGCAGATTCTGTATGGAACCGATATTTTTTCGCCTAGGTGTATAAGTCTAAAATGAATTATATATCATTTAGTAGTTGCTGTTGGGACTCCTCCAACAGTCGACGAAATCACAGTTGGCCTCCTCAAAAAGTACACCTTTTACAAAGATGGCACCTCAGCTTCGGTTGTGTTCCTTCATATATCAAGTGAGGATTCTCACACCAATCTGGGTAAGATGAAGCAGTCGTTCAAGGACCCTAAGTAGAGGAACGGTGCACTCACAAATACACGTACAGAAAAATTATATATACATTTAAAAACAACTATTACGTACCTATGAAAGGCGCCACGCCCCCTTTTCAAGTAGCCTCAACTTTCGCTTCATTTCATATATCTCAATAACAAGTTCCAGTATTCAGCCATTATGAAAAATTCGGTTTGTATGGGGGGTACCACGCCCCCTTTTCCAAAACCTCAACTTTTCCGTATGTATGGGATTGATTTGATATATCTCCATACCATGTTCGAGTACTCTACCATGAACACTTCCAGAGATATGTTGTATAATAAATTCAGTTTGTATGGGAGGTGCTACACCCCTTTTTCCAATAGCCCCAATTTTTCTTCATAACTATGCGATTGATTTTATATATCTCAATACCAAGTTCCAGTACTCTGTCATGAGCATTTCCAGAAATATGCAGTGCGAAAAGTTCGGATATGCAATATACTTTGAAAAGATAAAGGCCGGTCGGTTGGTCTTTTACCAATACTTAAATTTGTTTTAGTATAGATACTAAAATGTTGAAACCGTTTAAGTCATTGGTTTTTTACTGAACTACCCCAGCCAAAGAGTATGCAGCTTTAGAAATCTTCTAGTTACTTTATGAAAAACAACTCTCTAAATATTACCCAGTTTTAAGCATGCAATTATAGCAATACTCGCACCTACATTTTGAAATTTGAAATTAAGAAACACGAATTCGACACAAATATTTAATATTCAAAGTTTTGAGATAGTTATGCCAAACTCAAATTCGCACGCGCATTTATTCCAAGAAAGCTATACTTTGCATGAAAAAAGCAGCTTCAACGAAGTTGTACCGGAAGGAATTACAGAAGATCTACATATAAATAAATAAAAATGATATTAATTTAAACTTTGTACTGTCATTTGCGTTGCTAGTTTGCGGCTCCCAAAACGCGAAACACCTCGCAGATGCAAAAAAGCAAAACGAATGGAACGAATTGCTGGAGAAGCGCGCGCAAGGCAACAGAACCAGACTGGTAGATACAATATGCATGCAGTGCCTTTTCATTTCCTATGAATTCCTCAAAATAGTATTGCCGGTAAATATTTAGTGCGGGTTGCTGTTGTTGCTTGACGGTTGTGTCGGCGTCGGTGGCAAGTTGGGCCAAATAAAGTTTTTGTTTTTCTCATTTGTTTGTTGGGCACAAACACAACCAACGGCAAACAAACTTGTCCAAATATAGAATTCTACAAGTAAATAATGCAGTGTTGCGGCGCAGTGCAGTAATAAATTCATTTCTAACAGTAACCAACAGCAATTATGAAATAAGCCTGACAACAAATAAGCAAAGCGAGACGCAAATAAAGGACTATGTATGTATAAGAAATTTGTCCAACGACACACCAAAACAACAAAAGGAAATTCAAAATTCACGAGAAATTCATGTAAAGAAAAAAGGAAAAGTACGTGGTGTAGAATAAGGCTCTTAAGCGAAGCAAAGAAAAGCAGAGCAGAAAAATGTGTAACTTGACAAGTAAGCGTCGTCGGTGGGGCAGACAGATGGTAGTGAAATGTACAGACATACATATACATACATACTACGTAACCATGACAAGTGGCGCGCTCGACTGCTGTCAAATTCAACAGCGCTGAACGCTTGCGCTCGCGGTCTTTAAAGATGTTTAGCGCAGAAACTCTGGGGAAAGTGAGACAGGAAGAAAAATTAATGCCAGCGTTGAGCCCGGCAGCGCGAGAAGGATGCCTGAAGGGGGGGGGGGGGGGGGTCAAGAATACTCCGACGGCGCGACATGAACTCGTAAGCGGAAGCGAAAAGTTTTGTGTTGCAACCGGAAGTGCATAAATATTAAATTCCACAATTACACCCACGAACTTGTGCCCACACAGTGCAGCCATAGGCAAACAACTGAGCGGAATGTTGTATATAAATAAATTAGAGAAATGAAGTTTGTTGCTATACTAAGTAAAAAAAAATTAAATTTATTTCGGTGTATGCGTAGGGTGGTCTCTAAAAATCAAATGAAAAGTTTTTGTTTTCAGTCTCACCGCCGAATCGGCAATACCACGGTCACAGATATTACATACGCATTTTGGTCCCGATTGGAGATGGTTAAATCTGATGCTTCCTACATTTAAGGACCGCCCTAGTGTACTATATTTAAAATTTTTTCTCTAAATTCATATATTACACTCTTCACTGTCGACTTTTGCAACACTTTTTACCTCTGTGCCAGATGGCTCTCGGACGATCTCTAGCCAGAAAACCCTCGAATGTTTTATAGATAGCCGCTTTTCAGGCAGCACGAATCAAATTGTCAGTAATCAAGTGACAAATTGGCTTCGTGTTCCTATAGAAAATGTGAAAAAGGAGAAAATAGCTTGGGGCATCAAATCTTTCGATCTGTTGAATGCAGCGGGACCGGACGCGGTGTTGCCCGCTACGCCAAAATCCTCATGTGAGTGTGTGGTGCCACATTTGGCAGGTATTTTTGCAAGATTCTTAGAAAGCGGATATGTACCAAAAGCAGGGAAGATAAACACTCACAGCCAAAGGACTTCAGACCAATAAGTCTTTCATCGTTCATACTAAAAACACTGGAGAGGCTAATTGATCTGTCTGAGCACGGCATTCCTATGGTGGCATGGATTGACTCCATGCTCAGGAGCAGAATAATCAAAGTGACTATAGGCACAAGATTTGTGAGAAGGAAAACAAAAAAGGGGCACGCACCAAGGGAGCCGGCAATCCCCTCTTCACTGGCTCCTGGTGGTGAGCGAAGTTTTTAATACTAGGAGAATAAGGTTTGTCGCCTTCGCCAACGATTTAGTGAAACTCATCACTGGAAAATTCCTGTTAACGATAAGTGAACTAATGGATAGTGCACTAGACGATATCTCGAAGTACACAGTAGGTATTGCTTACAAGGACTACCCACTTTCTCCTACTACTACTAATGTCTTTTCAGCTAAACTATAGAGAGGGTGGGTAGTATTTTACTTAATAGTAGAGTTCCTGAGTAAAAAGCCACTATTTTTGTCGACAGTAAGTCAGCACTGTAGGCAATAGGTTTAAAAATAGTGAGATCGGGAATTGTATGGAAATGCCGCACCACGCTGGCGTCACTGAGCCGCATCAAAGTCACTCTATGATAGGCTCTTGAACATAGCAAAATTAGAGGGAATGAGTCCGGCTCAGATATACCAATAGAAGAAGCGCTACCATCGTTTAGTGATTACGTTAGGAAAATTGATGAATACACCGTGGCCGCGACGAATGACTTGTGGAAAAAACGGGAATACTGTGATACCGCAAGATCTTCAGTAAGAATCCTTACCGGTGTCATCACAGGACACTGTGCTACAAGTATTCTCTGCAGAGGCTGCCATGATACGGGCGAGGAAGAGTGAACTGACCGCTTTCTGTGTCACAGTCTAGGTCTACAGATGCGCTCCTTCAACAGTCTAGGCGATTTAGCGGAGGTGGAACTGTTGGATCTGCCCGGCGTCACCTAAAGGGGCATTTACAATGAAAAATAAGGTTCTTTCAACAACTGTTATTGCGCAATATTTCGTTTAAAATGCCAGATTTCCTGCAAATACATTAGAATTTACAAAAGGACTTTCACTACTAATTGCTTACTTTGCGTACTTTTCTACTACCATTTTCGCAACAAGGGATTGCATTCTTCCCCTTTATCTGTCCTTCGTAAATGCAACCTGTTGTAAGGGAGTGTCAAACCGCGGCTGTCAATAATTATCTAACCTTGTATTATTGAATCATGGGCCTTATATAAATGCCGCATGACCTTGCCTAGCCTATCTTTTCATTTATTTACTTTTTGTTTACACATATAAAAGAGTCTATTCTTATTTGCATGTCGTCGAACCCCTGCAGTGAAAGCGGAAGCTGGTCAGTTCACACATACTAGTAGATTAACAGGTAAAATCTGGTCAGTTCACTGACTAGGCCGCTGACTGTTGTGCCTATAATAGCAGACTATTTTATTTACTGGTAATGTATGTATGTAAAAGCTGAACTACTAAATCAGCTGCTGTGTTGCTCATGAAGTGGCTGACTAGTATTTATGCCCAGTGGTAGATACTGATACATTGACTGACAATTGATATTTGCTAGTTTTCGCGTCAGGGACCTATCCGACAACAGTGCACTTACTACATACATATGTACATATTACCAATGCAATTGCTGTTGCTGACATTTGTGGTCGCAGCGCGCCATGTGAGTTCTAAAGTTCACAGTTTGTTGCCATAAACTCATGTTTTGCAGTCGTTTTGTCTGTTGCTGTGTTGATGGTTTTTTTGACACTTAAAAACTTAAATTTTTTCGCTATTTCATTGAAAATACTCATCACATACACACACACACCCATATTAAAAAAGTATGTATTTGTGTATATGAATTATAGCAATTTCGACACAACTGGATTTAGCATAGTTTTCATATATTAAAATATAACCAAAAATTTGCGACAAATGTGAGTGAAAAAGTTTTCGTAGTTAACCAGAAAATTTGTATTCAGCTGTGTCCAATTAAAATGGTTGCCGAAGTTGTAAAAAAAAAAATTATTTTCTGGCATGAAACTGGTGCTGACTGTTAAACTGTGATGAGGTGTTAATTTGAAAGTTTGATTGTGCTTGTTTATTTATGTGTTTATGTAAATTGCTTATGCATTTGTAAAATTGTGTACGAACGTTTTTTCTTTTGGAAATTTTCATGGAATTTGGGCGGACGATTAAATGAGATTTTTAATCGAATAATCAAAAAATCAAAAATTTTCCTTACTAGTATTATTTTTAATTAAAATACATTTACAAATTAAAGTAAGTCTATAATAGTTAGGAAAGTCGTAAAAAAAGTTTGAATTTTTTAATTCGTAATAATTAATTAACTATTTGGTATTTTATTTATTAATTAATATGATAAGCTGGTTAAAAATATGGCATGTAAGGATTCATATGTCCATACATTTTTTTATTCACCAAAATGCAGTTTAGTTAAAGAAGTTTATTTAGGGGTAGCAACGCGCCTAGGGGCCTAACACTGCTTTCTATATGAAAAGGAACACTCGCGCTTTAATGTACAACATTAAAGGGTCATATGTTCTTATGTAAATAAAAAGATGTAAACTTATGCCCATTAGGGTGGTCCACAATTTTTTTCCGATACCGATAGTCCTGACTGTTATTTACATTATACTCGATTATATCTATAGGTTTGTGGTAAAAAATTTTGAAAAGTAAGGTTGCCAGATATCTAAAAATTTTAAAATTATTTAAAGGTCAATAGAATATTTAAGTTTCTTCATCAAACTAAAAGCGTTTGAAGATCTTTAAACATATTTTGTACGGGGTCGCCACATTTCTAAAAAAAATAGGACAATGATTACTAAAAAGTTCAGCTTCTTTAATGCCACAATATGGGTGTCACACGAATGGTTTGCGCATAAACTTTGGACTAACCCACCAATCTATTAACTTAACCGCATGTGGCATTATTTAAAAAAATTTGTATTATAGATAAATGGCAACCCTATCCAAAAATATATGTGAACTAAAATATGTATATTCAAATACCTTTGCTGAGAGTGCATGAACTTTCACTTTCATAGCCATATTGTGGTGTTAAATAATATTAAATTTTTAAAAACCGTTGTTATATTCTTTAGGTAGGTGGAGTTAACCCTTTTAGAACCGAACTAGTCTTGTCGAAAAGAAAAAGAAAAGTTCCGGGATTCCCCTTAAAAAAGCTGCATCGAACTAGTCTGAACCTCTCCTCCGAGGCGAAATACTTAGGTATTATCCTTGACTCCAACCTTACGCGGAGCCGCAACGCAGAGGATAGAGCAAAGAAGAGCCTAGCAGCGTACCATACCTGTAAAAGAGCTTTCGGCAAAAACTGGGGTCTATCACCGCACTGGTCTGATAAAAACCACTTAATAAAAGCGGAAATCAGAGCAAAATGGGAAGCCTCGGTATATCAAGTGCCGCGAGAAGCACACAACATTAAAGGCTGAACATGATCTTTTACTTGAAGCCCCCACAAGTTTTCGTAACTGGTGCAGCCGCAAAAGAGGCCCGTCGACTGACTGTGTTCGGGACGACTGTGGGATCTCAATATCCTGGTGGCCGAGTCTCAAAAAGAGTCGTACTGAGAAAATATTGACATTTAACAAATCTGAAGTAAGGGCTCTTATCGGTGCCATCACAGGGTACTGTGATTTAGCACCAATACTCATCGATGGCATATACTAACAAGCTCCCTGTGCAGCAGTCGTCGGGATGAGGATGAATAGTGCCATAACTGAAAAAGGCAAAAGCCGTGAAAAACGGTTTTAAAGTTTTGATATTACACATACTCCCATAGTAAAAATGAGTACATATTTTTTTCTAGTAAGATACTGGTAATCGATAGAGCTATGCAATTTTTACACAACATAAAAGGAGAGGTAAATTAAGCATACTTAACTCAGTATTTGTATTTTTTTGGATTATGAATAGGGAAGACATAAATATGCAAATGGATATCGCATATTATGACACAAAAAGCATAATTTGACGACAAAGCACAGATTATTTGGATAATAATTTCATGTGACAATACCTTTGCGGAAATAGCCAGGGTTGCTGACGAGGTTTGTTTAATTTACAAAAAGAAAAAGCTGACAAACGACGGAAAGTTTCATTATTCTTATCAAACAATTTTAATATACTCGTAATAATATTTCGACTGTTGTTTTCCAATAATGAGGTGTAGAGCTAAACCGGTTTTCGTGGTCGAAAAATTCAATTAAAATTTTTCGTTTTTAGCGAAAGCTACTTAACAGTTTCCAGGGTCTGGATTCTGTAACTGTGGGTTTTCAAGTGTACCTACACTGAAAAGTGTGCTCACTCTTAATTTTTCGATTCAGGAAGTGTGGGAATGAGTGGCTGTCAAAATTGTGTACACTTCTCTTCCGAAAAACGTACTGAATTTTATTCGGCGAGTTTTTGGTTGTAAGTTTTGCACTCGGTGTACACTAGACTATCTCACAGTTCAGTCCAGCCCCGGGGGGCCCTAGGTGTGTTGCGAACTGAGCAGGGAGTTTTATTCTGCATCTATTGTCAATATCAGAAATAAAAATATTTTGTGTGAAGCAACATTTAAAAAAAAAATTTTGGAATATTTTCACCTGGAGCATTGCCATCTTTTAAATTCTGTGCAACAAAGTCTTGTGACTTAGAGCGTTCATTTTCAATACATAGATGTATGCAAGGTGTATTAAACAATACATCTAAAAAAAATATTATGTTTTTTTATAAATATTTATGTGCATATTAATGAAATTTAATTGAAGAGTACAAAATAAATTTCGTTTTACCATAAAATTATGTCACTTACCAATCCTGTGACGCGTATCAATAAAATTAAATATGCAGATGTACAGGATATATGCAATGCAACACTATTAGTTAAATAAGTTTATAGATTTACTAAATTCCTCCTCACATGCGTCTGGTGACCTATTTCCTGTGAAATTGTCAGGATATCATTAGCAGGAGGAAAACGAGCCAAAACAAGCAGCTGAACAAAATACAAATATATGTATATACCCATGTGGGTCAATCCATGCCAAATCGACCCGACCATTTTTTATTCGGATGAATTTTAATCGGAACTTTTCTTTTATCATTCAGTTTTCAGTTTTTTCAAGGCAAACAAATCTTTTTATTCGGAAGTTCAAAATTTCACAGTTTTTCAGATTTAAGAAGTTTCTTTTTTGAATATCTCAAAAACAAATATGATTAAAAAAAATACCGAGTTTTGAAAGTTAGAAAATCGTAAGAACAAACACTTATTTAGATTTCCCGATACATTGTTTTATTCCTAACAGATCTTAAAAACACCGAAATTTTCCAAAAAGGTGGTTTTTATGATTTAAATTTTATAATAGTTTTCGATATATTAAAAAAAATAAACGGAAATTGCAAAATTCAGAAATTTGCATAGGTTAGGTTTGGCTAGAAAGGGATAGTGGTAGATATAATGTTCGATGGTCTCCACCTCTTCCTCGTTTGCGTCAAAAGTGGTTAAGGATTTAGTACAGTCTTCCCCGTGCGTGCCCATCAGGCAGTGTGCGGTGATTACCGGAGTACTGATAGGAATGACACTATAGCCCATTCCACCCTTGCAAGACTAATGAAGTCCTTTACAATGTTACCCAGAGACGAGTGGGTCCTAGGACCAGGCGAAGTGCAGGATATGCCACCAGAGTACCACGGATAGTGGCTGCTCTTTAGGATCTCAAACATTTCATTTCATGATGATGCCCACCCTTTTTTATACTTCTGAATAGTGGTCATACTTTTGGGGAAGATTTCGAGAGTCCATTGGCTTCAGAGTTTTCTTCTACATTGTTGCAGAAGTTCTGCCAAGATTCGCGATTTGCCCTCTATATGGCCTTCGTAAAAAATTTGCTTGCATCCTTAAAGGGTTGCCAAAATTTTGCATAACGTTCGGAAAATATTTTCATTTTTTTTTTCTCTACCAAATTCATACAAATCAAAACTGGTCAATGCCAACCATTGCTCGATTTGACATGGATTGACCCATGTATGTGTATATGTAGATCAATATACATATGTGAATGTAAATTTGTGGCATATGTATGCCTCGAAGTGTGTTTGGCCATTTAAACTAAATGCCAACGGCTGCTTGAGGTTTAAGTATTCTAATAAATTAATATATTTTGCTTATCCCTTCATTCGGAAATGGACAGAATGTTTCATATTGCTTCGAGGTCATATGATATATTCATTTCCCTTAGTTTAGATATTTATAAGGATATATAAGCACACAGATTTGAAGAGAAACAAGCACTTCCACTCGACATACATACATATACTTTATGTATGGAAATGTGTTTATGTGTGGTGTGGGTGTACAGTTTTGTGTGCCGTTTGGAGAAGTGTCGAATTGTTAGATGTGGTATGCCATTAACTTTTGCACCGCATACTACTCCACTAGAAATAAATACTCAGTGCTTACAAGTCTTACACGCTGCTGGACACATTTACACCTATACATATGCACATGACAACGTACCATATATGTATATTAGCAGTTGGCATTGTTGAGCAAATAAATCTATGAGAATTTAATAGCTCTGATAGGCCAAGCTGCAGTTTACTTCCAGCTTGTCTATGTGTGACATATGTATGTACATACATATGTAGGTGTCAGCAGACATACACACATATGTATGTATGTATGTATGCACGAGTATGTTCAAATGCTTGTTTGAGTAAATGTACGCCTGCACTTGTTGGCATTTAGGAACAATAACAATAATGTCAGTCGTTGATGTTGCATTTACTACTCGGCCTCTTGCAATCGATGTTGCCGCAATTGCAACGCGCCGGTTGCTGCTGTTCTTGCTTTTGCTCTGAAGCTTGCTCAAAGCAAAGTGTAATGCTTGTTAATGGCGCGCTGCTAGCATTCACATATCCAGCATAGTGATAAATGTATCACCAACAGCGTTAAATGTCTTTGTTGCAAAATGTACAGCCGTCATTGTTGAAGCTGCAATTGCCATTGCCACCGACATCGCCATCATGTACGCCATCGCAGCCGCCGCTATACACGTATGTACCTAGTACGAGAATTATTTGTAGCAAAACAACAGCCTGTCAACAAAATTGACCGCCCAGTATTAGGCACTGTACGTACAGACATATGTATATACATACATATACTATACAGGGTGTTTTAGACCACCCGCCGCGCGCTCTAAAATGGAGGAAAATATTTTTTATTGAAACTCGCAAAAATTTTACCAACTAAATAGGGGATGCGCTATCTTAAGGTGGTATTACCGATTTCCGGATTCGACCGGAAGTGGGTTAAACTGACTTCAAACTTGTTTGAAAATTTTTTTATCGAAAGTGCTTTTTTCTACTTTTCTACTTCTTCTAAATGTGACTCGTCCTGGACTCCTGTCATTTAGAAGTTAAAAAAGCACTTCCAAGAAAAAAGTTTTAAACAAAAGTTGCTTATTTTTGTCCACAGAATCCGAATCTGTAGTAAAAATATATATATGTGTAATTTATAAAATGGACTTCCGGTCAGTTTAACCCACTTCCGGTGTAAAACCCCGACTTGGTTGTTTATATTTCTTTGTTTTCCAATAAAAAACACTTTCACTCATTTAAGCAGTCAAGGGCGAGTTGAAGTTCGAATGTCATTTAAAACTTGAGAAAGGCACTTTCGACAAAAAAATTTCTCATAAAAGTTACGTATTTTTATTCTTAAAATCTGAATCTGTAGTAAAAGTTTGTATATATAATTTGAAAAAAAAAAATGGACTTCCGGTCAGACCTATCCACTTCCGGTCGAAACCGGAGGTAGGTAATATCACCAAAAGATAGAGCATCCCCGATTTAGTAGGTAAAATTTTTTTCCGGTTTTCAATAACAAACATTTTCCCCCATTTTAGCGGGGGTGGACTGGTGCTCTAGGACACCCTGTATATGTACTGTATGTACATACGTACATATGTCGACGAGTAAATGTAGTGCCATACATTAACATATACAAATCGGTTGTCTTGCCACGACTGCCTAACAATCAGTCGCACACATTAGATTGCCGCTCAGCAGCAGGTCGACAGCATCAATGACATCTGCCTTGCTATTGGCATTTTAGACAAGGCAAACAACACAATTACACCAACATTCACACAAATACGTATGTATGTATTTACATATATGTATGTATAAATGTGTGGGGGTAGGCATGTGCGCGTTCACTCATTTGCGATAACACACAGTGTTGCCGCGAATCATTTTTAGTGGTAGCCAAATTCCTTAAAAAAAAGGGTTAAAAAAGAGCTAAAAAAAGTCGGTGTGGCTAAAAATGGTAGCTACAATTTTTTACTTAAATATACATATATAAGTATACACGCAACCATTTTCAATAAGTAATGGTATAGAAAAACAATGAACTGTGGAAAAAAAGCAAATATTTTATCCAACCAAAAACCTTTTTGTATAAAAGAGGAAATATACGACACCAGCTTGCTGGCTCCATCTAGTGAATGTACTATCAGGCTCGAAGCATATAACTTACCAGCATGCTGGTACATTATTTATTTCTTTACAAATGAGGTCGAGGAAATTTCATAATTTTTCTATCATTTTGTTACAGATTGTGTTTATTTTTTAAAATTCACAACTGCTACATCGAGAACTTAAACTTCCACAATTACGGCTTTGTCTCATATAGTGCAAGAAATTTCCGCCAAAAGACTTTCTACTTAGAAAATTGAGCTAATTTCACCACTCACGACACCAGCATGCTGGTACAATCATAAAATTTTCAAATAGTTTTTAAAGTCGCACCAACAGCTGGTGCAATCACACCACAAGAACATACATGGTGAATCGACTTGATTGGACATTAAACAAATTAAGCATATTAAGGGCCGTAAACTTATATATTTCAAAATAGAGTTAAATCGTTAATAGATAAGTTAATAGCCCTAACACTTTTAAAGTATGTACATATGTATAAAAACGTAAGGAACATACAATACATATCTGTATATATATCACTCTTTCTAAGTTTAAAAATTCAGCTCTTACATAAATGAAAAAAAATTAGATGAAATTAAGTGTATACAACTTTTTCATGCCAAGCATAAATAAATTCTCCAAAGGGCTAAAAAAGGGCTAAGGGCAATTTTAAATTTATGTGGCCAAAAAAAGAATGTTGTAGCTAAATCTAGCCACCAAAGGACTAAAACGGCAACACTGATTTCACACAACATGGCAAATCGCCGTACAACTCATTCGTCACGCATTCAAATGCCAAGCACTGCTCTGCTGAGTCTCGCTATCGGCATGTCGTCTCTATATGCGCCTATATTAGGACATCAGAGAAAGTGTCACACACACGTGCAATACATACTTGTAAAAGCGATAGTTATGTATATCCTTTGCTTGATCCGTGCGGCTGCGACAAGTGTGCGCTGCTGCGATGATTGCTTTGCCTTCTAGCCCTGCCTTTGGGATGCAATTGGCCATAGCATTGTCATTTGTCCATTTGAATTTAAACGTATTTTCCTTGCCTGTAAGCGTGTGTAAGCGCGGAAGTAGTGTGCATGTATGTGTTAAGTACTTTTACTATAAGTACTTGGCATTTAGTTGCTCTTCGGTTGATGTGCGTGCCAGCAACAAAATGATTTGTAACATGCTTTTGCAAATGAGCAGCCTGTTAGAGAAGAGGAGAGGGAATTTGCTAGTGATCAACATATTTTGAAATGTCTAGATAAAACTTACTTAAATGAGGCTATTTAGATGCAGACTGTAATATTTGTTCACATTGCAGTATTACAGTACACTGAGGTTTATAGCTAGTATTTTTTTTTGTATAAACAAATATGATAAGCCATATTGTTAAATTCATAGTCGATAATCTAAAGGAATTGTTTACACATCGGCACTAATTTGCCTTATCCTTATTAACAAGTCAGTTTGTCAACGACTTTGGGCGACTAACAATGGAAGTGTAGATACAGTGCAATATCCTAGATGAGAAACTCCGTCATATACCAATCGCCTTTTTATAAGTGAAGAACGCCGCTATGGATTTCTTGATGCGTTCCATTGTGTTGCCATTACAGACCAGATTTTTGTGCTCAATTTTTTACTCTAAGAAACTTAGCAGTAAGCACAACTTTCCGGCTTGAACCATTGAGTTTAGGCGGGGTAAAAACTGGTGATTTACTAAAAAGTTTGGTAACCTCCGCTATAAAATTACAAAAGTGTTACTTAGGTCCTTTTCAATAACGACGGCAATATGTGAAGCGTTTGCTCTTATACATACAGATGTTTGCCCATTACGCTTCCCCTCATCTGTTGCTTATTCCACTTGTTGCTTTTATTTCTTTCTTTCAACTGCTACGAATATTAGGACACACATATTAGAGCTCATTATTAATGCAAATGCAAATATTCACTACTTAAGTAGTCCATAGCTTAGATTCATATGTGCGAATAATCCTTTCTTCGCCTGCTGATATGTATGTCGAATCTACTTGTACTTGCCGCCATAATTGATTGCTTGTTATGATTAGAAGGTGACAGTGATTGCCGGCAGGCTAATCTAATTGCCACGGATGGTGCATAAAGGAAGTTTGTGTCTTCAACGTATTAGTTTTCCTCTTTAGATGAATACATTACGATATAAATTGCTTTAAGGTGCTTTCTGTTCATTTGGAGCTTTTGGTTTTTTTTTTGATATCTTAACGCTGCTATTTTTTGAATGTTAACTATATAGGAGGATGGTTCCCTACGCTGCTCTCTGAGGGCGCTCTTCAACAACCGCCATATGCGAGCAGTGGAACCTCATTTCCCGCTCATTAAGTACCGCCGCCGAAGAAATAGCCGGATTTCAGCGAGTCCAAAAGAACAACTGGTACAATGAGGAGTTTCAAGAAGCTGCAGGGAGCTTACAGGGTAGTCAAGAGTATTGTGTCAGAGAATGGAACCCACGGTCACTGAACGAAAGGTGTTACCTAACAGGTTGTCCCATATTAACGTGGTTTAAATCCGATAATCGGATCATGAGCAAATTAACGATAATCTTAAATTTTTGGATGAGGATTGCTTTTGCTTAAAAATTACTTGTTTTTATCATTTTTTCCCACGCACATAATTTGTATGAATTATTTCTTAAGTAATTCTATGTCAATTTGTTGCAGATTGAGGACGATAATAAGCTGTGTGTAAAATGTTAGTGGCGACAGTAGAAGCTAGCCAGAAAATTTTTAGTGTGACACTGCTTATGAGTGATGTATCGCTGGTAAATACATACATACATCGAGATAATATACCAATATGCTAACACAAATTGTTTGGTCGCTTGTTTTGCGATTCGACTGAACTGAATTCGAAACAAAGAACACCATTGAAAAGGTCCAATTCATCGGATTATTGAAATGTATCGAGTTTTTCATAATGATCAATGTTTATTGAGTTATGGAAATTTATAGAATTATCAATATTTATCGAGTCGTAAAAATTTAGAGTTAACTCGAGTTATCGTAATGTGATGTGTCAAGTTATTGATATTTACTGATTCATCAAAAATTGTTTGGCATCTATCGCAATTTGTCGGTTTATCGAATCGCACTTTTCGGAATTTTCAAAGTATATTGAGGTATTAAAATTTCTAGGATTATATAAGTTCATCGCATTATAAGTGTTTATATAATTTTATCGAATATCCAAAATGTATCGAGTTACCCAAATTTATCGATAGATGCCACGTTTTATTGAGCTATCGTTATTAATAGAGCTATCGAAATTTTTGAAGTTATCGAATTAATAGGGCTTATTCATTTTTACTGTGCTCTCGGAACGTATAGAGTTATTGGGAATGATCAATGTTTATTGAGTTATCGAAATTTATCGAGACATAGAAACTTAGTTGTCGAAATTTTCCGATAGCTACCAAGTTATACAAATTTATCGGATTATCGGAATTTGTCAAGATAATAGAATGCAACGAGTCGTCAAAATTAGTAAAAGTATCAAAGTTTATCGGGTTATCGATATATTTTGAGATTTGTAAATTTGATCGATAATTATCGAAAATTGACGGTAAACCGAGTTATCGGAATGTGGTGTTTTTTAATTCATCGAGTTATCAATATGTATCATAAATAAATTCATAAAATTTTTTTTTTAATTTGTCATTGCCTTATGACTTCCCTGTTACCCTAATTGAAAATTGTGATAAATCATGGTCTGAAATTCATCATTCTATCAATTGGTTTTGACCCGTAATATGATGAACCTCCCGCATGAAATTGAATCTGTAGAGTTTCTCGACTCACTTAGTAATTTCATATGCCAATTTGCTGAAACTAATATTAGCCGGCATCGATTCGGCAACAGTTAGCGAGTGGCGAAACGAACGAACTCAATGAGGTACAACCGAACTCGCTATCGTCTATCCATGCTAGCTAACTTTGTTGTTGTTTTCACATGCAAAATTCTTCTTTAAGCGACCGGAACTCAAACATAGCGAGCGAGAAGTGGCGAATCGATGACGGCTATTAATGAAGAAATATTTGTATTGGAAATATTGGGGAAAACATTCTTTCCAATTACATTTTGGATTTTGTTACACTGGCCCCAAAAAATTATGGCAGACAAAGCGCTGGAGGTGCTTACCAATTTGCCTGACGGAAATCTAGAAAAACACGCTCGGATAGCCACGGCAGTCATCAAATCAATGAATTCGGTGATGCTAAGATCTAGGGCTACACAGGAATGCCTGGCGGCCCTATATGACATTTCAACCATTTTGAAGATCCTCATCATATGTGTCCAGGGATATAGAGATATTGCAGAAAATTTATGGGCCGATGAGTTAGCCAGGAAGTGTACCAACCTTCCACTCTGCGAAAATAGAGGTAGAATTGGGACATCCATTGCAACCTACAAATTGATGATTAAAAATAGCACTATCCAACGGGCCAATAGGTCACGGTTAGATGAGGGACTTAGCAGAACCGACCACTACAAATAGATAAGAAAAAAAAAAACAGCCGCCCAAGAGTGGACATTTCGAAGGTTATGGCCTCCGTAACCGGTTACTGGCTATTAGGCAGGCACTCTTCGAGATTAGCAGGAAGAAAGAGTCGAATAAGTTTTTTTTTTTGCAGTTGGCCAGCTTTAGTTAAGAGTAGAGCAGGCTTTTTATGTAAGCAATTATTTAGCTCTCTCCCGGAACTATACGGTGTAGGAATATAATCAATACGCTTCATAAGAGCCTCAAAAGGGTTCCATGAAAAACATCAATGAGGTTTCTGTGTTTCACAGAGGTACATAAAACAATGGACCTGCAGGGTCTAAGTGAGTTGGTCTTTAGGGCTGACTGCCACGTTCACACTTCGACAGTAACTGGCACTCATTTTGTACATAATTCCTGGATCTATTTACCTTAGGTTTCGTTGGAAAAAACCGTTTACTTGCGATAGTTATAGGAAGATAGTCATACCGATTTTATTGGTAAATATGCGATTTCGGAATCCTTTTTTTGTATACTTCTCCTATGAAAGATACTTAAGCAACCATATACGTACTTAAGTAAATATATAAAATTTCAAAAAAAAAAGTGGCGTGATTTCTTTTATGCTCCTTTTTGCAAAATAAATTTACACATTAAATTGGCTTTCGGCCAACATTCGGCACAACTTCTTCATAACTCACTGATTTCATTCATTAAAAATTCACAATTTAATTAATTGATTGATTTATCGACTCAGTGATTCTCATACTAACTCACTCTCTCGCTCCAATCTCTCCCTCGGTTTATGCCATTATTATACTCTGGGACAGCCATTGTAGCGCATAATTATGAATGTTCGCTCGTTGCTCACTTTTATAAAATAAAAAAAGGCAAATAAATGAATATACTCGTAAGTGTGTGTGTGTGTGTGTGTGTGTGTGGTAGACCATTGCAATGCCAACAACAAAACGCTTGTGCCCATTGGCTGACTAACAAACCGCACAGCTGGTGAACAGATTCAAAAGCTACCAAGAAATATACTTAAAATTAATTACCCAGCGAAGAGCAATAATCACTGCGTTGCATTTGCCCCCGCGCGCTCTAGCAACCTCCCCCTCCAACAGTGCGCCTCCAAGCTATGTAACGAACAAATTGCTGCTACTTGTAAAATAAGTAAATTTGTAGGCAAAATTATGGCTAGAGTAGCAGTGGTGATGGCAAGCGTACATAGCTACATACATACATACATACGTACATATGTAGATGCTTACAAACAAACTACATAAATGATTTGTGGCGCATCGGATTGAAATCTGGCCGCTAAGCGGAAAAAGCGAGGAAATTAAAATGGCTTACAAATTGCAAATGGCAAATGGCATAAAATTGCTGTGCGCACACTAAAATACATACACCAGCGCTTAAAATCAAAGTTAAGAATGAATTGTGGGCAAGGAAAATAATGACGTTTATATGAAAGGCTGTAACGGGGTCAGACAATGCCCCGGTTGAAATGGCCATGAGTGTTTCGCAACAGCGTTCAATTGCTTGGCTGCACTTTTGTGAATATTGGCAAATTTGTATGCTGAGAGTCTTGCATTTATTCGGTTGAGATTTCTATAGCGAAACTTAATCAATAGGGCAAGAACATTAAGTATTGGAAGTAAATATATGGAAAGAGATCCAATACAAAGTTTAATTATTTTATGTTATAGGCTCTGGTTTCTACTCAAGATCCATTTGCATATATGAATCTGTGTGTGTCAATACAAATGTATGTCACGTGTGGAATTCATAGTTGCTGTTCTCAATGCAGTGTGTTTTCCCACTTGCTCTGGTGCTTGAAAATTGTTTCACTGCTGGCCAAGGTCTGCGAAGATGAGGTGCCCTGCTTTATTACAAGTCTTTCTCTATCAAACCATTTGGAGCAAAGTGCAAATATGTGTGCTGGTATGATACAGTGATCCGGTAATTACTGGATTCAGAGATTTAGATATTAGTGTCTTTTCAACTCCACAGGTTAGTACACCGCCATTGCCTTTTCCGAAGAGATACTGCAATGTCGAGTTCTCTGAGGCTGAGTTTTGGCTTAACCCCAATAATGAGCCTGGGATTAAACGTTGTGGAATTTTTACAAATGGCTCCAAAACTAAAGCTGGGTCAGGATCGCAAGAAATGGAGATAATTTTCATTTCGAGCCGAGGTAAATATTTGCAATCCTCCAGACCATGGACTTCATTGTTGAAAATAGGTGGAGAAGAAGAAGTTTACGTGTCTATAGTGATAGCCAAAACTGCACTAACTACTCCCAAATTAGTTTGGGGATAAAAGTCTTTCGCCTAAATTATTTTGGAAAACATAGCATATTTGTTTTATTCTACGTGTCAGGTAACTTGAGAGTACCTGGTAATGAGATATCTACCATTTGTGTTAGTTCCGACATAAAAAAGTGAAATACCTTATATGGGCTCTTTGAATGCACCTTGTGACATTTGTTTTCCATCTGAGTTTGGTGCCTACAAAAATAGTCAGGTACTTGGTTGAGAAGGCAAATGTGAGTTGGGTTTTAGATGAAGGAAGGGAATCTGAATTGTGTTCATTCCATTTTCTTGGCAAACAGAATTATTTCCACTTTTACACCAAGTATAATATTGCGAAAAAATATGGATATGAGCGTTAAGTAGGAGGTATGCATGACTAAAAATATACTTCTAAAGATATGTCACCGGAAAATACGCAAGATTCGCTTCAGAAAATACGCTCTTTAAAATACATTTATGCTAGTTTTATATACAGTATGTAATAAATAAATAAACTTTTCATAAATTGCACTTTATTTACATAAAAATAACAAAGGATTCAAACATTTTTAACCGACTTCCAAAAAAGGGGGAGGTTATAAATTCGTCGGAATATTTTTTTTTTATGTACAAATGCTACCGCATAACTTTGGACCACGTGAATCGATTTCAAAAATTCTTTTTTTTTTTATGGGGAAAGTGGTACCTCAGGGATGGTCTCGTAATTTGGTGATCATTTGATCACGAAGAAACTACTCTTAAATTTGTATATGAGAATTAAAGTCGGCTGAGTTTTTTGCTTTAAAATTATTTGTTTAGTAAAAAATAGTCTAAGAGCCAGTGAACAGCAGACTCCATGTAATTTACCAAAGCTCAAATTTTGTGCAGTCGAGCCTTAATACCTCCTCTAATTGTAAGAGAGACTAACTAAGCCCGGCAGCGGTCCATACGGCGTCATGCAGGTCACAAGGATAGCAAATTTAGACCAACTTCGAAAGAATTTTAAAAAGTCTGCAATTTAAGTATTTTAACATTCGATCTTACTATTATACGAAAATAATAATGACAGACAATTATGGCGGTCATCGTGATCATGGCAGACACTTTTGAAAATGTCAACAACAAAACATTTCAAAGTATTTTAACCAGGGACGTGAAACGGATGAAAAATATGGTCGGTACGGTTCAGCGGTTCGAACCGTTTTTGCACTTTTGGATTGGTTCGTCAAAGCGTTTTTTTGGGTCTTTGAACCGGGGTTTCGGTTCGTTTCAACGGTTCGAAAAACAAGACAAATAACGCGCAAGTTTAAGTGTCAAGTGCAACAATGCGCAAGGTTAAGGCTCAAGTGTGTAGGTGTTACCATGTTTAACAAAAAGAAAAAAAAGTGGGTCCATTTATCTATTGAAAATTGGTTGAAACAAACTTTTAAACCTTTATAGAAAGTGGTTCGGTTTTCGGTTCGGATCTAACATTTGTGGAAAATTTCGGTTCGGTTAATGATTCAATTAATTAATAGAAAAAAGCGGTTTTCCGATTCAAAACCGGTTCACGTCCCTGATTTTAACCAATCTGAAATTTTATTATTTTATTTATTATAGCATTAGAAGCCTGTATTTATCAGAACAGACATTCTCTCCGGTAATAACATCCCGGCAGGCAACGAAACCCAATCTATACCTAATCGAGTACACGTACACATATAATGTATACTAGACCGATATGATAGAAAAAGCTTTGCAATTTAAAAGCTTACTTCAAAAGCATTTAAGGATTTAAAGGTTATATAAACTTTCGTCTTTGGCGAGTCTCAAAAACACCCAAAATCCTGGTGAGCCCAAATCAAGGTTTCTTCATAACTTGTTTATTTATTACTCGGTTCAAAAGTGTGATATGTGGTTGGAAAGATAGTTTTGATTACTGTAAATTTTTCTCAGATTTTACCCTAGAATGCTTCCTTAACCTACTAAATCCAAATAACTAAATTTCTTTACCATTAAATACGACTTTACTCTTTATAAAATATTCATGTTAATAGGTAAGTCATACACCATGGCATCCGAAAACCTTTGAGTCATCTCAACGGTGATCCAGCGCAAATATGGTTTACATCCGATCATTGAATCATGAAGAAATGAACGGTATTCCTAAATTTTTAAATGAGATTTGAAGTCGGTTGTTTTTTTCTTAAAAAATTACTTGTATCTATCTGCTCGTCTCATATTGCTTTTAACAAAGGCGGCCTACTCCGGCCGTGTAACGTTTTTCGTTAACTATTTTCAATGTTTTGTTGGCCGTTAATATAGAACCGTGGAAGGTAATTTCACTATAATAAATTTACTTTATGTTTAAAGTGCTTCATTTAATTTACAAAATTCGAATTTTATTGTTATAGAACCCGATTCAGTAGAAAACGAAATGTCCAGGGTGTAGTGAAAATGGTTTAGATGATGAAGTTAATAACTACCTAATACGTACCTTTAAATATATTTAGTACATATAAGTACTCTTTTTGATTAAAAATAAAAAATTCAAATAAAAATTTTAAGTATTACCTAAGTATATTTGTTTATCAATTGGCCCAAATTTCGAATTTACTGCAGTAAATATTTAAATTTGCATCACTTTATAAGCTGCTGTGTGCCTAATAGTAAATCCAATTGAATCCGGATAAAACAGATGTAAGTCTACGTAAGACTGATTGCGTAAACAAGTTTGCAATTAGCCTCCTAGATTGAAAGTTAACTTTGAGAGATTTTATAGTTATTGCTATTTTCGTCCTTGGCGAGGCCAAATCGAGTTTTCTTCATAATTATTTTCGTTATTACTCACTCATGTAATTCCCTCAAAAGTTTTTTGATGCCATGGCGTATGAGTTACCTATTAACATGCATGTTTTATAAAGGGTAAAGTCGTATTTAATGGGGAAGAAAGTGAGTTATTTGAACTTAGTAGGTTAAGGAGGCATTCTTGGGTAAAATGATCTGAGAAACTTATACAGGGATGGTGATTTTTCACGATTGCCTCACTTATTTTTAATATTTCGAACACCGCAAAAATTAACTCAAATTGTATTTTTATTATGTAGCTCATTTTGGTGGACATATCAGAGGTAAACTCTTTTAGGCTGTATCAAAATTTCTTAAATCAGTTTGTAGCTCCCAAGAACAAAATGCTCGTATATTTATGTCTTCAAGTATATTTACAGCAAAAACAAAGTGTTTTTTCGAGCAACTAAAATAAGAAAAAAATTTTTCTTGTGACTTTTCTTGAGAGCTGAATTCTAAGCATTAAAATACAGTTTGTATTTGAGGTTATTAGGTTTAGAGGGGGTTGAATCCCAAAACTCAACCCTTGTGTGCGTTAATGATTCCAATGAACTTTAACTTTTTATAAGAATAATGTCGCTTAGTCATAAGATGTTTTGATTTTATGCAGTAGAAAAGCGTATTTTTTAAGCCGACTTCATAGAACCCCTCATAGATGGGGTAAGAATTTACAGCTGGCCGTATGGCACCGCTCCAAGCCGGGTTACCAATTTTTGGGACTTTAGATATATTTCCGCGTTTAAGGAAAAAATTAAAGTGCGTTTAAATTGTCTGGGCTGAATTTAGTTCAAAAATGAATTTTATTTTTAAAAATATTTTCTATCAGGGACCAAAAATAATGGGCCGTATGAATAAAAATTAGGCAATTGCGTTTTATTAAAATTTCCGCCTGTTACTTATATTTATTTGAATAAATCGAGTTAATGGTTTAAAATTATATGAAAAAACATTTATTCGTACATGCATCGATATCAAAAGAGAAAAATTAATGAGGTAAATTATTTTAAATTTTTAATAGCTATATTTTACCATTTCTAATAAAATTTACATTAAAAAAACTCAGGGCAAGTTTTAAATTATTTCATTTGATTTGGAAAGTATTTTGTTCTTTAATATTTAAAAACAAAACTATTCTCACTAGATAAGAAATATGGGTGCACAACTAGAGCCTACATTTTGCTGTTGGGCGCGAACTCCGCTTAGCTGAATTTTTTCGTAAGTAGATGCACTCTAAGATGCCGTTTGTTTACGTCTAAAGATTCCTCAGAACTTACTTGCCATACATGTTAATACATTATTTTCATATTTATGTCATTACCACAATTTCCGCCAAATATAATACGAGTCCATTCATTTGCTGCCTCATTCACTTAACTTTGCTCTCCCTCAGTAATTCCTTCATTCATGCAAGCACGTAATCAGACGAGGCTTATGTTAGCAGATTTTTTTTTTTCACAAGCACCCTTCTTTTTATTCTGCTTTCTACTTTATGCTCTTCTTTCTGACATGGCTCTTTAGTAAATATTTTTTGCTCGTTGCATGCCTTCAACTTAATTAAAATCCAATTTTGTGCGACGCTTTTATACAAGTACTGCCGCCAGCAACATGAACAGCGCTGAGGAAAATGTGACTGCAACAACAGCACTAACAATAACATCAAAAGCTACAATAACGACAACACCATTAGTTGGAACAACGTGCATAAATTAATCCATTGCAATTAAGTTAATTACTTTAGCGAAGAGTCACTTTCATTAACTAATGTAGCAAAAATTCAATAAGAGACGTAAGTAGTAACAGCAGCGAAAGCAAAACAGAAAAAAGAAAATATAAAAAACTAAGTCGAAAAGAAAAACAAGAAACACTTACATAAAACGAGCATAAAATAAAAAAAAAAAACAGTTGCTAAAAGTACATACATATCTATATATATGTATGTACACATGTACTACTCAACGCAACGACAAATGATATGCAGCAGGCATTTCGAAGTGGCTGCTGTTGGTGCTGCTCTTAGGGCTGCCCGTGTCGCAATGGACTGCATAATGAGCAACAACAGCGCAAAACAAGAGTGCGTCTGAAAGGCTACAGATGCTTCACAAGGAGCAATAAAATCAGCTGGTAAATGTCATTTAATGTCAATAGCAGCTTAAGAAAGCCGTACGGCTATGCACCAGCTGGCAAACACACTTGAAGGAATAAACGAAATGCACTCGTCGGTGGCTGCGAGAATGGAAGAATGGTGGCGCGCACTTGCTGTAATTTCAATATCTTGGAAGCGCCCTACACCTTTTTCTATTTATGGAAATGGTACGGCGCCATTAAAGTCATCGACATTAATGTCAGATATACATTTACATTTAGGTAGCAGCGAGGTAAATAAACTCTCTTAACTTAATAGGCACCAACGTAGACTCACTGATAAACGTATTTCTACTAAGTATTATATAAAAATGAAATTAAATTAGTCACTTCGAATTAATGGGTTCAAAGGCTGGCATCTCAAAGCATCTGCTCACTGGTAGTTGCGCCTTAAAACGGGCTTTTATTTTTTTACCAATTCTTTAACAGGGCAAGGTAGTAAAAAGTTTTTCGTAAGACAAATGAAAGACAGATGGCAAGTTAGTTCGAAAGACGTTTGTTACTCTAACACAAAATTCTTTTTCAACATAAACGGCCCCAAGATCGATAAAATAGTTGAAAAAATTTTTTATAAGGCCATAAATAGCAAAATAATTTAAGGACGATTATTCATTAAAGTTAAACACAAAAACCAACAATAACCATTGGCTTTGGACACCAGAGTTGCGAGTTCAGCTCACAGTGAACTCGCTAAAGAAGTCTGATGGGAAGATGTGGGGATCTCCGAAATAGCAGCCATAACTTCTATCATCTGTAAATGGTTGTTGTTTTTCATCAGCATGTTTTATTATAAACGACCTCAAGCTCAATAAACTTGTCGAGTATAATTGTTATCAGGCCATAAATGACTAGAAAAAGACAAATAAATAAATGTTAATTTTGTTGTTTTCCACAAAATTTTTATAAATTTATTGAATAGTTTCAAAATTTGTTTTCAAAAACAAGAATGCTTTTTTTTTTTAATTTTTAAGTAGTACTTTCTTAGTTTTAGATTTAATTTTATATTTTTTCTGTTTTTTGTTTATTTAATTTGTTTTTCTTTTGTTAAATTAAATTTATTTAAATTTTTAAAGCCTTATTTATAAAAAATTAAGTAGCTTTACTACTTTACTTTACTTTATTATAAATTGAAAAATGTATGAAAGCGTTAATTTATAAAGCTTTTTAAACCTACTTTATTTTTTATGCATAACTCCATTAGATTTTATTTCTAAAAAAAGGAAAATATATTTTTTTACTTCACTTAATTTTTAGAATTTTATTTTGATTTGTTCCTTTTTAATTTAATTAACTTTTAATTTAAGAATTGGTTTTCAAAATAAAAATATTTATTTTTTCAATTTAAGTACTATTTTTATTTTTTGTCTTTCGGAAGACTGCAGTGAGTTGAAAGACAATCTACGTGTAATACAGCTAATATGGACTGGCGCGCAAATTTATTATTAAACTTGTGGTTGTGTGGAGGCTTTGAAACCTTCAAATTTACACTCATTTATAAACCGATTGCCACAATTCGCATAAAGGAGAAACAAGCGCAGCTCAAGGGCGCCTATGAGCGCTGCCCCACCACGATATTAAAAGTGCATTCATTGACTTTAACGATAAGGTCATCCATAATTCGTCTAGTAATCGGAAAACTCAGTCTCAAGCTACTTAGGTGTCCACCGATCATAGCAATAAGAACCATATTGATCACATTGTGATTGATGAGGATTTCTACCTTACAGTAATTAAGGCTCTCATAACCCTATGTGCATTACGCAATGTATGATACAAATTCACGAAAGATCGGCGTTTCGAAGCTGCAGTCATAAGAAAGCGATTTTGATATGGCCCAAACAAGCAACTCTTCGCAGCCTTGCATTAGAGGCGGCTGATTGTTACACGAGCGGCAACAAAGCGTTACCCCGCGAAAGGAGGAGTCAGAACAGTCATAAAAGGATAATGCAAGTGGGTGTGTGCAGAGATCGAGATGCTGGCAGACAGGAAAATTCTGTCGGAAAGAAGATATGGTAACAGTCGCACTTATCGATGGACTTGAATTACGACAGAGATTACGTGCCTAATTTGGTCGTCTAACTTTCGTGACTCAGTAGTTTAAATTGTTGGCAACTTTTTAAAGCATTTGATGTGCCGCTTGCCTGCTTGTTTCTCATAGATATTTCCCATTAAGTACACCCCCATTAATATTATGAAATTTTTTTAAAGTTTGAGGATGGTTCCGAGCGCAGAAGTCCACGAAAGTGCAGTAGCAACCAAACCAGCCGTTTGGGAGCAAGCTACTGAGAGAAGGCGTAAAACCAACTAAAGGACTATGATTTGCACATGGAATATTCGGACCCTTAATGGGGAAGGTGCCTCTACCAGACTGGTGGATGTCTTCGGGAAGACCAAGGCTGACATTACCGCCATCCAAGAAATGTGAAGGACGGGGCAAGGCAGGTAAGCATGGAGCCTTGCGACGTCTACTATAGTTGCCACGTAAAGGAGCGCTAATTCGTTGCAGAATTTGCGGTGGAAGAGAGACTCCGTTGCCGAGTACTGGCGTTCATCCCGGTGGACGAACGTCTAGCCACAATCCGCATCAAAGCGAGATTCTTCAACATATCGCTCATCTGGACGAGGCGTCCAGGGATCCCTTCTATGAGCGCTTAGAGCGTTCATATGAGCGCTGTCAAGAAGCGGCAGAGAAAAAAGATGCCGCCTACATGGCCACGCTGCCATCGGGCGCAACGCGAGCCACGTGGGACCGTTTTAGGGAACTGAAGAGGGAAGTGAGATGTATTTGTCGCACTAAGATGAGAGAGGACAAAATACATGAGTGCGAAGAGCTTGAAATGTTGGCCGAAAGGAAAAACGCCCGAAAGTTTTAACAGAGAGTTGGGCGACTAATTGAAGGTTTCAAGACCAGGGCGAACTCCTGCAAGAACAACACTGGTAACCTAGTTACCGATGTTCAGAACGTACTTAAATTATGGAGGGAACACTTTTTCATCCTACTGAATGGTCAGATGAACGCATGCCCGACAACTGGAATCTAAGTGTGTTCTGCCCAATCCACAAGAAAGTTGACCCCGCCATTCGCACCAACTACCGCGGAATCAGCCTTCTAAGAATAGGATATAAGGTCGTATCCAGCGTATTGTGTGAAAGACTGAAGCCCACCGTCAGCGAACTGATACAGCTTTATCAGTGTGGATTTAGGCCAATCAAATCCATCATAGACCCGGTATTCACAATACGCTGAATCTTGGATAAGACTCGTCAGAATAGGATCGAAATTCACCATATATTTGTCCATTTCAAAGCCGCTTTCGACATCACGAACGGAAGTTGGCTGAGTAAAATGACATTGAGCAATACCACCATCTCCGTCAGAATTGGGAAGATCTCTCCGAGTCGTTTGATAATAAACGAGGCTTCAGACATGGTGACTCCCTTTCAAGTGATTTCTTTAAACTGAGCTTTAAAATAGTGTACAATTGCTGGCCGATGGAGAAGACAAAGTATGTCATAAAACAAACAGTCGCGCCTTGGCACTCATGTCACTGTTGAGAGTTATAATTTCGGGAAAGTAGAGAGCTTTGTTTACTTGGCAACAATAATATCAACAAGTGTTACTTTTGACTGAGTAAGCAATTCGGTAGTAAATTCCACTCGTACGTGCCAAAACATCACACTCTATAAGCCACTCATCCCTGCGCAGGGACAATGACAACATCCGATGAGGCGGCGCGGCGCTTGGAGTATTCGAGAGAATACTACATAAATGTCGAAATAAAAAAATTAAGAAATCGAACTAATTCAAATTCTAGATTATCCGACAACAAACCTAAGTGATTGAATTTTTACGAAAATTTACTAAAATCTCAAAGAAATTTTAAAATCGCGAAAATGTTCTATTAGCGTTAAAAAAATGCCTTAAAAATATGAAACTTTCAAAAGTAATTTTCATAAATGATGCCAAAAATCTACCAAATCTGTTGGCAATTTACGCGGTAAGTGTGTTTCACTTTTGTATATAATAAAATGAATACATTTATTCAAGAATTTTGTATGCTTTTAATGCATGTAGGTAGAATTTAATTGGTTGGTGAAAAATTTCGTAACCCAAATTTTCGTGTTTTTATCTAACTTTGCTGCGTATTCAATAATCCAATTTAATATTTAAAGTTTTTTTATTATATTACATATTCAGTATTTACATTTTACATACCAGTACATATTACAAGAATATGTAGTATATATGTATGTATGTGTGTAAATGCATGTTTGTACATGTGAAAGTTGCGAAAGCAGCTTACCGCCCACATTTATCTCTAGAGCACAAAAGACGTCACCGCATTGAGGTCAACGTGACGTATACGTAACATGATTGCGTAACGAAGCTTAGCTAGCAACGAAGAAAATAAAGAATATATGTAAGAAAGAGAGCAAGACTACAAAAAAAAAAAACAACAAATAAATAAAGACATAACGCAGGCAACAAAGCTTAGCACGGTAAGAAAACAAGCAAGCAAGCAAGCTTAGGCAACAACATGTTTTGCGAATCATTTTAAGGCGATCAACCGCAATCCTACTGTACATATGAGCCGCAAGAAGCTGTTGCGCTATCGCTCCAGGCTCCGTTCGGCAATCCTTTGAAATCTGCCAAATAATGTAAACAGGCACAAATTTCAATTTAAACAAACCGCAACAAACAATCAAAGCAAACTTGCTGATGATACAACGAGTAAAGCAGCTAACCATCCAAAACCAGCAACAACTTATAAGATACCGCATATACATATGTACATATGTATGTATATATATAGTATGTATTTATGTACTTATATGAAGAAGTAATGCAATGTAAGTATGTACATATTTGTCAAATGCCATAAGCTCAAATGACGAAAAAAGACAATCAGCTGGAACCGCAAGAAAGGGAATAGAAAACTTCAATAACCCAACTAGAAGACTTGTGGCAAGTAAGTATGCAGGCGGACAGGCAGATCGACGTTTGGGCGAAGGCATTTGAATACGGATTGGAAAAAAAGGGAAAAACGAAGAAAAGGCCAAAATGCATGGAATATTAAAATTGCTCGCACTGCATTGAAAGTGTACAATATACAAACGCATGTACGCTTGCTGCACTGCCACCACATCATGCCATGATAGACGGCTGCATTTGCAATTTAAGTTGTCCAAAAAATATCGAGAAACATGAAGGAGTGTGGGGGCTGAAGGGATAGAGCTGCACAGATTTTACTCCGAACTTTACAAACTGTACGATTTTTGCGGTCACCACCTCAAGCTGTGTCGTGCATTCGCCCAAAAGTCCGTTACATGCATGTGTGTACATACATACATATATACCTTCTTCCTGTATCCCTACATATGTATACATATGCGATAGCAGCGGGCTATGAGTAGAACTAAGGCGGAGTGAAATTGAAAATTTGTGTGGCATGCAACACATGAGTGGAAATTCGAACATGATGTCCGTTGGCTGTGCGTGCGTCCGTTGGCCTGCTCGTACGCTCGTTCGTGCGGTGGTTCATTTTTTCCCCCAGTTACTTTTATTTTCGTCAATTTCGTTTTTCATTTTTGAATTCCATTTTTGTGGCCAACGCTTGGGCATTGACTTAATGTGCAAAGACAACAAGCTGCAACCACATTGGGGCACATAAAAAGAAACCAGCCAACCCAAGCGGCAATGGCAGCATCAAAAAAAAAAAACAACAGCAATGCAAAAATAGTAACGAAAACAATAGCACCAAAATCAGCAATAACAATAGCAACATGTGCAAGTAATTGAAAAACGAAATTAACAACAAGCTAGTCACCCAGTGAATGGCAAAAAAAAAACAACAAAACAACAAAAACAACAAAACCGATGATGAAAATTGGAATTTGAAGTAAAACTCAACGAATAGCACTTGTGAAGGTAGCAGATGATAAAAATGACCACAAATTCATGCAAGCACATTTGACAGGCACAAACATGCATACAAAAAAGTAAGTACGTAAATATTTACTATGTACGAGTATGAATGAAAATGTTTGAGTTACATATGTACATGCAACCAGAAGACGATAACAGTTACCTGCTTCGGTTGTATGCACATTAGGGTGGTCCAAAAACAGTAAAGTCGGAATTGCAATGCTCTCACCCTTAAGGATCGTTCTATATCGAAAAAAAGTAGACCCCTATTTTTTATTTTGAAATCAAAAAATATTTAGAGGTCGCTCAAAGCACTCAAAGTTTTCCGTGTGTTTTTATAGAGGGGTAGAAAAACTTTTCGTAGAAATGGCATAGAATTCCTGAAAATCATATTTTTCGAGCGGAAAACTCTGGTTCTCTTCAGGCGACTTTTAATAATAATACCCAATTGTTTATTTAACAACTTTTTGTTACTAAAGATTTTTTATTGGTCCGCCCATTGCATTTTTCGGGGTTTCTGCGGGTTTTTGGCGGACCTACATATAAGTTATAGTGGTGATGAAAAAATGGTAAAATAAACAATTGGGTATAATTATTATTGGGAGTCTCCTGCAGATAAACAGAGTTTTCCGATAGCGATGTCTAAATATCCTTTGATTAAAAAAAAACATGTTTCCGTATAGAACAATCCTAGGGGGTGAGAGCATAAAAATCCAGACTTGACGTGCTCACATGCATTTTTGGACCACCCTAATATACATACATACCTACATGTTGTACATGAAGATATTGTAATGTACAAAATTAGACTAAAGTTTCGAAATAGCCTTGTTTTTTTTTTTAAATTGTTTCGCAGAAATTTCGATTATTTTTAATTGAAAACCATTATAAGTTATGAATAAATTTACGTGACGATATTTGAAATAATTCGTTTCTCTAGATACCTACATAGCGAGTAATTTGTTTAATAAAAACATTTAAAATGTGCAACAAAGATCTTAAGGAGGTAAGATCAGCAAGGGCACTCAATGCTTTGAAAAGTAAAATTCCCGAAAATTGATTGTTGTAAAAACAAATGTTTCGTTTGCTTGCTGGGAAAGTGCCTGAAATGTTATTACTTACTTTAATGGAAATTTGGTATTCACTTCCAATGCGGGATACATTTTTTTCTGGCACAAACAAGTCTTCTTTCTTATACTATGTACATTAGCGTGGGCCGAAAATCCGCTTTTTTAGAATTTTGATTGGTAATAGCAAAAAACTGGTTCACTAT
Source organism: Rhagoletis pomonella (assembly GCF_013731165.1). Classification (NCBI taxonomy): domain Eukaryota; kingdom Metazoa; phylum Arthropoda; class Insecta; order Diptera; family Tephritidae; genus Rhagoletis; species Rhagoletis pomonella. Next base: position 5,575 of record NW_023459210.1, on the reverse strand, counting down.
GCTCTAAAAGCAATCTGTGGGAAATATGACAATTTTTGGTCAATATCTTAGGCTCGCTCTCAAGTCCATCAAAGTTTAATATGGCCAAAAAAAAAAAATTAATAAATAAATTAAGTAATACATTTTTTTACTAAAATTGCAATAATCTTCTAAAGTATTAGTCCTACATTATTTGGTATATGGACATTTTTTGTAGAGAATCGAAGTTGGCTAAGAAATGGTTTTTTTTAGTACTTGAACTTTGATGGACTTGGGCGAGGCTAAGATATTGACCAACAATTTTCACATTGCACACAGATATTTTTTAGAGCATAATGAACGATATTTTTACTATTAGCAATCGAAATTCAAAAAACCCGGATTTTCGGCCCACGCTAATGTACATATGTATTCATTTATTTTCTTGGCGCTACAGAAAACTCTAAGCAAATTGTTTATTCCGAGAATGTCTTTCCAAGCTTATGTGTATGTTTATAAGATAAAAGCATACACACTTATGCGCCGTGAGCATGTATGTAGGTGGCATTTTGAATTAATACAACAGAAAGGATGGACATATGTATTTGCTATGCATTACGTACATGTGTATGTATGCCTAGCTTAGCAATTAAATTTTCCACAATGCACCAAATGTTGAAAACAATTTTTGGCCCTTTTATAATTTATACAAATTCCGTTGTCAATAAGTTCAATACTCACACAACTAAATGTCAAATATTTTTTCCGCCCTTGTTAAGCAAAATTTGTGCTTATTTGAAAGGCTTTGGTTCGAAAAATTTGTGTCCGTTTAGTTTAGAAATGAAAAATCTCAGTTATTCAAACTACAAATGATAGTTCGGTTATGAATTAGAAAATGTAATAAAAAATTAAAATTTGTTATTTTGTTACGAGTTCAGCAATTTTGTTATAAAAAAATATTTCATAAGAAATAGGATTTTTTGTGGATTTTCGACACACAAATGCTAAAAGAAAGTTGGTTAAGAGGCATTTCACACTATTTCATTTGGCCAAAAACGAATTTTGTCCCATGCTTGGATTTTTTTTAGAAGGGTTCTTAAAATATCTATCTCTAAACACAAAAAGAAAAAACAAAAACATTTTTTTCCCAAAATTATACAGCATACAAAATACGAGTATTAGGTGTCTGAGCGTAAACCATTTCTTTATCGAATCATAGCTCGACTTTATCAAAAAATCAATTAGATTTTTTTTATTGACAAAGCTCCACTCTCCAATTTATAATTTAATTTAAAAATTTGCTAAAAAACATATTTTCTGGAAAAATATGTGTGGCATAGAGTGTGTATCAAAGTATTAACTGACTAATTTCTAAAATGTGTATTCATATAGGGCCTGAGATATTAATTGTTTCGTGTAGCAGGGACTGATAAAATAGTTAATTAAACGGTTAAATAAATTTTTGGAGGACTTGAAACCACAACCAGCTTTTGTAGCTATTTTTAACTGTGTGGAAATTCATAATAAATAAGACTTTATGGTACCATACGAACGAAATTTTACGACATGCAAACCATATATACGACGGAGCTATGTGTTGTGTTTTGCACAAAGGAAAACTTTCTGAGCTCTTCGAAGTTCACAGCGGGTCTCGACAAGGTTGCATACTCCCAGCTCGTGTCTTTCTTTGTGGATTGGGCATGTGTTGGTTGCAGCCATGAGGTCACTCCACCGTAATTTAGCCACCGAACTTTAGACTGTCATTTATAATGCTTGTCCGGGACTGAAATTTATAACCACGGTACGAAATTTTTGGCGAAAGTTGTGTTTATTTCTAAGAAAGGAAGGAAAAACTTTTATCGGAAAAGTTCCACATACTTCCTTTTTCCTCATATGTCACTTGAAAGACTACTGGATTAGAACTTAATATAAGTAAATGGTCTAGCAGTCAGCACAACTTAAGCTGTACAAGCAGTACTATAGAGCAAGGCTCAAGTACAATGGGTTGCATCATAACGCTAGTATCTTTTTTCGGACAAAAAAAAACAAAACGGTAAATTACTGCGCAAAAATCCCGTTTCGCAGTATCTCCATTTGAAAATGAAAGCAATACCAGGTGTTCTTTATTTTACATCCCGAGACAAAATAATATGTCTATCAAAAGCCATGTAAATCCAAATTTCACACTTTGTACAAAAACTAAAAAAATCAATAAAGTAGCATATTCTGGTTTCAAGTGTCTACAAAATACCCTTGATTTTTTATTTATTTTTGCTGAGGAAGTCACGCATTTTTTTCCTTACAAATTTATTTATCTCCTCGGATGACCTCGGCCTTTAATCTGTGTTTCCATAAGATTAGACGTACGCACGCCCCGTTTTGCGTAGAATATACTTTGCCTATTTCCGTCCTTCTCCTATCCAGCTTCTTGGCTATGCAGTTACTAGAAATGGCCAAGAAGCGAAATCAATACATCAACAAGTACTCCCTGGATTGCTTAGCCGATCTGAACGCAGCAAATATTGCAAATCTTTTGTTCTACGTAAATATTAGGGTGATTGACTCGGGGTTTCCAAACCGGTTTCCACAGTTTTTTTTTTGGATGTCTAACTCGGCTAACTTTCAACTTTGAACTTATTTTGCTTTGCTCTTTTTTAAATAAAAGCTATCTTTACTGTAAAAAAATTGTTTTATTGTAGTTTTTGGTCATGACTTCATACCAAAAAAGCATTTTCACTGTATGAATATTTTTTTTTTCAAATTGAAATTTTTCGAATAACTCGAAAACAGGTTTTGGAAAAAGCGAATAATCGAACAATGAATAAATATATTGGCGGTCGCTGTGGTGTAGTGGTTCGAAATGCGCGTTACCACTCCGCAGGACTTGGGTTGAATCCCTGGTCAAAAGCAACATCAAAAAATATAGAGAAAACAAGTATTTTAAGCAAATAACACAACCGAGTTCAATTCTCATATAAAAGTTTAGGAGTAAACCAAATTAGTATGGCACCACCTCGGAGACACTACCTTTCCGATAGAAAATTATCAAAATCGGTTGACGTGGTCCACAGTTATGCGGTAACATAAATAAAGATTACGAAGAATTCATTACCTTCTCCTTTTTTAGAAGACGGTTAATAAATAAATAACAGATTAAAAATTTTGTGTTGTTTTTGTTGCCAAAAAGTGAAGAATGCTGAGACGTCACTATTTCACAATTACACAGAGTTTTCTGTATATTGTAAGTATGTCCCTAAACTACTAACAGGATGGACCGATTTGGTTAATATTTGGAAAATATGTCAGAACCTTGCAAGGAAATATCAAATTGCTAGGTGGCGCTGGGGTCGGGATATGCCTAAAGTTCTTATACAGACTAAAACATAAAAACCAATAGTATATCTCTAAAACCAATTATGCTGGGAAAATGAAACTTAGCACGGATGCATAAAGTAAAAATACCCTACTTACGGCCAAAACTGGTGGAAATTGGAAAAGGGGGCGTAGCACCTCCGATACCAACTGAACTTCTTATATCGCTTATCTCTGGAACCGATGTAGTGAAATTTGACACAGTGACATTCTATGTTATCAATACCGTACTTATGGTGGAAAGTGGTACTTATTGGAAAGGCTGCATCTACATATATACATTTACGTAAATGGGCAAGTATCATTCGATTGTAAACCATTTTCCCCTAGATTTCTAAATCACATTGAACTTTATTTTTAATTTTTGGTAAACAATTTTCTAAAATTTTGCACAAAATTTGGAACTTTGATTTTTATGAGGTTCGTTATAGAGCATGCTGTCTACATACGTACTTGTGTATATATATAAAATGATAGCCGATTTCGTTGTTCGGCCTAAACTCAAAAACCACTGGATAGAGTTTAGTCAAATTGTCGGAGGTTACACCTTGCGTATATGGTCCTATTATAGGCTACTAGAAAACGTGGCGCTATCGTATTTATTAACCGATTTCGTTCAGATTTAAAATGTGAGCTAGTATTTACCTGCATGATGAAAAATTCTTTTGATAAAAATGGACACGCTGGAAATGGCGCTGGAGTTGAGGTATTTGGAAAATTAGTATTTTGTATGATAAGCAATGGTTTTGCAGAAAATGCAACCAATGGATGGCGCTGCAGTCGAAATATGTATATAGAAACCCGTGTGTTTGGTCTACTTTGGTCTTTTGTTTAATTTATAAGAATTAAGTTTTCAAATGGCTAAATGAAGGATGGGGTTGAGTATGCATAGAATTGCGGTATTTCTAGAGGGTTGCAATATGTTTAAAGAGTTAACTTTAAATTACTTAATAAGTTAAGTTAAATATTAAAGAGTAGATTTCAATCGAAATGGGTTGCACAACTCTTTATTTCTGATCTTTACCTAAGAGGGTTGCCCCGTATTTGAACAATCAAATTCTAATTAGTTCATTAGTTTATTGAAAAACTCGTATTATCAGAAGAATTTAGATTGAGAAGACATACTTTGAAAAGGACTTCGACCTGTTTGAAAAGGCGAACTTAGTTAACATAAACACAAACTGTATGAAACATAAGGATATGTGTGTCAATCGAAAGAGAAGGCTTTAGTTTAAAAATATCCTTAATTAGGTTGGCAACCTTTTTGAAAAGTTTTATCGATCAAACTAAATATATATGTATATTTCAAATTCAAATTTCAATTTCAAAAATGAGCCGTCAAATTAAACACATTAACCTGTCGCACTTAAGCACTTTTTTATCGTTAAATGGTGGTTTGAAATTTGATGTAATACAAAAACCTGCACTAATCGAGACCTCTCTTTACTCAAATTTAGATGAAATATGGCACTTGGATCGCCTATAACTCGGACTCAACATTTGGAATATTTTTTAGATTTTTTAAATTAAATTTTGGGTGTTTAAACGCCACTGCGGGTTCGCTAGCATTATCATAAATGACAAATTCTCAGTTAATGCACTTTTGTAGAATACATATCTTATGCATGCAAATGGCCTTTCCTATAAATTTTAAAAACATTTTTGAAATTTTGGTCACATTTAAAAGCATGCAATTTGCTTAAAAACAAAGTGCGATGGAGTTTTTATGAATGTAATTTTGTTTAACTACAATGCTAAGTGAAATGCATTCTAGCCTTTTATAATAGCCAAAAAGCATAAATTGCACAAAATTTAACAGCTGCGTCCACCAGCGGCAAATTAATCGGTAACAGTGGCAATGCAGCATTTAACGAAGGAAAGAGTAGTGCATTTAGGCGCACGGCTGCTAGTATGTAAAATGTGACGCGCTACTAATATATGCACATACATATGTATGCGCTTTGCAGAACTATTACAAATGCAATCAACAAAATTTCAACGGGCTGCAGCCACAATAATGCTGGGCCATATTGCGCCACTTTTGAAATGCTTTCATTGATATTTTTTTTTAATTTTGTATCCATGAACGCTACACAATGCGCGCAGACTTTGCGTAGGTCAGTTGTGGTAGTGGAAAGGGGAGTAATTGTTGGTAATCCATATGCAACAATTTGCGCAATTGTGTAAGTGATTTACATTTTTTTTTTTAGTATACCCTACACAAGCATTCAAATATTTCGTTACG
>NW_023459209.1:61726-69380 GCF_013731165.1 Rhagoletis pomonella | reverse complement strand
TATTCTTCCATGAACATATCCAGAGATATGTATGGGAGGTGCCACGCAAGAAATTTCATAAAGATCGGTCGAGCCGTTTAGGAGAAGTTCTACCACTAACACCGAGACACGAGACTTTTATATATTAGATAAGCACGATGCGAGAAGCATAGAAAAAATTTCGATGAAAAAAAAATATTTTTTCTCGGGTTCACAACTATCTATCTTTTAAGTTGGAAACAACAATACACACCCAAAAAATTTCATTGAAATCGGTAAAGCGGTTTCGGAGATTAGCGTAAACGAACACAGTGACACGGGATTTTTATATATTAAGATATGTATGTACATACGTACGTGCATACTTACGTTTTATGCCAGCTTCAAATAAAAACAATTCAGTTAAAGTGTATGTAATTATGTTATAGTTTTTTAAATTTTTTTCGATACACAATGGGCGTTTTCTGATTTTAATTTGTTGTTCAAATATCGTATCCTGAAGTACGTCCTGCCCAAAAAAAAATCTTTAAAGAATTTTTACATCTAAATTTGTAACGTTTTTACTGCGCTCAAGCAAATTTTGCAGGAGCCCGGGAGACTCAATTACAGACGAACTAATTTTGGTTTCCCCATAAGGTTAACATTACAATCCAAATGTTAAAAATATTTTTTCTATATATGCAGCTCATCTTACTAAAAAAAATACAATAATTATGGGGAAACCAAAATTAGTTCGTCTGTAATTGAGTCTTCCGGGCTTCTGCAAAATTTGCTTGAGCGCAGTAAAAACATTACAAATTTTGATGTAAAAATTCTTTAAAGATTTTTTTTGGGCAGGACGTACTTCAGGATACGATTTTTGAACAACAAATTAAAATCAGAAAAAGCCCATCGTGTATCGAAAAAAATTTAAAAAACTATAACATAATTACTAGGGCTCTTAAAATGATTCGAATAATTCGATTATTCGAATGTTCGAACGGTCGATCTTCAATTTTTTGTACGATTGCTAATCGAATGTTACTATTCGAATAGTTGATTCCCTTCGATTATTCGAATAGTCGCAAAGCTACGATTATTCGAATACCTTCTTAAAATCGAATATTCGATCGTTGCAATAAGCGTTATTTGTCAAACAAAAAAATACAATTAATAAATTTTTTGTTTTTTGTGAACATGAGTGCAAAAAAACGAAGTTGGGAGTGGGGTTTTTTTTACGAAATGCAGTGATGGTAAGCAAGTTACCCGCTTCATTTGTAGAGCAATCCTTAGTTTCCACCACTCCACTTCCTCGCTAAGCACTCACTTGAAAGCACCTTGGGTGGCCGTAAGAGAAAAAAGCACGACGACGTTCATGACTGCACATTTGAACGTCAAGAATTGATATCTCGTGGAGTGGCACGCCTAATCGCAAGTAACATGTTACCAATTTCTTTCGTCTCCTCTGAAGGCTGACGCGACTTTATGAAGTTAGTGGAACCAGGATACAAAGTTGCCTCTCAACAAAGTATACTCTCACGCTTACAATTGCTTTATAATGACGATTTGACGGAGGTAGAAAGCGCATCAATTTCAGTCGACGAATGGACATGAAGAACTCAAGATTGTTATTTATCAGTCGAAGCCCAGTATATTGACAAAAACAGTGAATTGTGCAAAGATACACTTTGTAACGAGCAACTAGAAGGTAAGTCTATTAAAATAACTACCTTGTAAGTAGATATATCAGATAAAGTCGTACACTCATACATACATGCATAATTTGTGTTTTGATGTTAAAACATTTCAATTGTTTAAATAATTTGTATTTATAGACCGACCAAATGCAGAAAACATTGCAAACGCAAGCGATAACGCACGACAGTGCATCAGTGATGAATGCAGCAGCATAACAACTTTTTAATATACGGGACAGCATCAAGTGCAGCGCTCACCTTTTGCAGCTTGTGATAAAAGACGCCTTAGCAGCTGTACCTGATTACGATAAAATTTGCAAAAAAGGACGAAACTTAACAGCATAATTTCATCGCTCAAATATTGCCAGAGCTGCACTTGCAAACCGCCAAGTACAGTTGGGGATAAAGGAAAATCGACTCATACAATGCTGCGACACACGTTGGAACTCCAAATATTACATGTGTGAGAGGCTGCTTTTGAATCGAAATGCAATCTGCCTAGTTTTATCAGATCGAACCGTTACAAAAACGTGCGATGCGATGAGGCTAGAAATGCAAGAGAAGGAGTGGAGTGAAATGTAGAACTTAGTTGACATTTTGAAACCTTTTGATAAAGCGACTGCAGTGCTATGCGGGGGCAAAACTGTGACATTGTCTTTAGTGCGACCTTTATTACACCGTCTTGTTAAAAACCACATGGCCGCATCGTCGGAAGATGATTCAATATATATTCAAAGAAACTGCCCGTAATTCGCTTTTTCAAAGGTTCAATATGGATTGTGTTATAGAAGAAGTTTCAGCTCCAATCATTTCCTCATTTCTAGCCCCAGATATAAGAACCATAATGATAAAGATTCGCAAACAAAACACAAGGTTTATGACTTTATCAGAAACCAACTTCAAGTAAGCAATGTCATGAACCAAGAAACCGACAGCGTAGTACATACCGACATGGATTTTTTGTTTGATGGTGAAATCCCAACAAATAATGTTATGTCACAAATCGAGTCTTATTTGGCTGAACTTCAGATCGGGCACAACATTCATCCCCTAACATGGTGGAAAAATGTCCGATATTTGTGCATACCAGCTACATCGGCAGAGTCTGAACGAACTTTTTCAATTGCTGGGAATATTTTCATGCCATGTAGAAGTTGTTTGTCACCGCAAAATATTAGCCTTCTAACACTCCTGTATAATAATAAGCGTTTCTTCACAGACATTTTAATAACTTAATTAGTCCTCTTAGAAGCTAAAATGCAATGTGATTTTATAACCTGTTCATTTATATTGTTGCTGAATAATTACAATATTTCCTCAAAAAAACTTATATTCATAAATTTCAATTTATTTAAATGTGTACATACATATTTATACATACATTCATACATACATTCATACACACATTTCAACATTCGAATAATCGAGCACCAGTTATTATTCGAATAATTGACTACGAGCAGGTTATTCGAATAATCGACAGTGGCGATTATTCGAATACTGCTAATCGAATTTCACTATTCGAATAGCATCATATTCGAATAATTCGAATATTCGATTAATCGAATATCAAGAGCTCTAATAGCTAACAGCTGTGATAGCGACGGAACTATTTTAAGGTCAATAACGCAGAATGAGTCCAGCAACACAATGACATCTGCCTTCATCGACACCATTCGTATGTCTTTAAGGATCGTTTTTACAGTGGAGAGTTAACTATCATTCATCAGTTGAATGTTGATTCAATATAAAAGACCAGAGTTAACAGCAGAACAAGAGTTAACGCCCACTGTAAAAACGGCTTAATACTTAAATAGGCTATTTTAATATTTTTTCACCATATCGTTTGCTGAATGATGAATGTATTTACAAATGCACTTTTATTTAGAAGTTCCAAGCACGGAAGAAAATATGGAAGAAACAGAAACAGCAAGCAGCAGTTTCCAATGTGAAGACGTTATCGTAGAAATTGATACAGGTAATACATAGAATTCCTATTTTAATCCAGTGCACTTATAAGTACAGTGAGCGTCAGTGGATTTGTACGACCGTATTTTAAGCTATGTTTGTTAGATATGGTAGTTTTTTGCAATTTACACTGTGCAACAATTTCAGGGTCATTGTCTGGAGACGGAATGATTTTGACTCACGATAAGAGATCTTTATCCATATAGAAAAACCTCCAAATCTTTTTTCATTCTTAGTCCAATATTTTTTTATGGGCATATGAAGTTTTCAATCGCCTCAATGTTTTTAAGATAAGATTAAAATAGGGTTAAAATTTATTTCTGGACGAAATTTATAGTTTGGGCACATATAGTCAAATTAAAAAAAAGGTATCAAAATTGCGCTTTCTTGGAAATTTAGTTAAAAAATTCTAAAAAGTCAATTCCTTATGCATGAAGCAAACATCTATTCGCGAATTCTTTCAATAAACATTCATATGTCCATTTATATTTTCCTAAGTATACATTTATTCCAAAGATCTGTTGCACTTACATACATAACCATGAATTTTGAGCAAATACAACAAGTTTTTGAACAAAATAAGTCAACCTTAATATAGTGAACAACCTAGATGCTGTGAACGGGCCATGCAAAAATTAGGTCACTATATCCAGACACGACTGTATATTTGTTTCTTACCTAGTTTTAGTAATTTTTTTGATGAAAATACAGTCAATTCCTCTAAAAAAACGATATACACCTGCGATAAGGACTTTTCCTAATTTTTAACGGACTTCCAAAAAAGGAGGAGGTTATCAGTTCGTCGGAATATTTTTTTTTTTTTATGTATGTTACCGCATAACCGATTTCGATAATTCTTTTTGCATCGCAAAGGTAGTGTCTCAGAGGTGGTCCCATACTAATCTGGTTAAGATCCGATCAGTGGATCATGAGATATATATATATATTTTTTTTTTTATATGAGAGTTGCAGTCGGTTTTTTTGTGCTAAAAATTACTTGTTGCGAAAACCCTTAATCTTGAATTTACATACAATTAGGATGAGCTAATTAAACCAGCAACGTTTTGCTCACTTTGGCTATTTTTCTTTTGTTTATTTAATGTTTATTATTTTTTCATAAAAGCCTAGCTCATTATAAAACAAACATCATATAAATCCACATTTCAAACTTTGTACAAAAATTATGAAAAATCTGCAAAACTCCATGTAAATTTTAAACTTTTTATTCAGATTTTTTAGAATTTTTTTGAGTATGCAGTTTTATAGGCCATTGAATTCTAGTGCAACAAAAGGCACCTTAAAGTTGCTAAAAAATCGTTTTGATTTTTAAATATGTGAAATAAAATGGCCAAATATCAGCGCGATTTTTTAGCAACTTCAAACGTGCAATCCGTTGTATTAGAATTTAATGCATACTCAAAAAAATCTAAAAAATCTGAATAAAAAGTTTAAAATTTAACTGAAACTTTGCAAATTTTTTATAATTTTTGCACAAAACGATATCAAAATTGCGCTTTCTTGAAAGTTTAGTTAAAAAATTCTACAAAAATGTTCCTCCTGAAATTTTACTATATGTACCCAAAGAAGTTTTGCAAGGGCCTTTTACATTCTTTTACTAAATGGGTGTAGGTTTTCAGCCTGATTTAGAATAATTCCGCCCCCAAAAATGATGTTGCAGTCAACTATTTTACAACTTTTTACTGAGTTTATTTAATTATATTATAGAAAACCACTGTAAAAGTCAGTCTGGGAAAGCAAGAAGTAGTAATCAAGCGCGAAGGACAAATTACTACATTCGTCGGGAGGCTGTGTTGCGTATCAAATACCTAGAAAGAAAAGAAAAAATGAAAATTGATGTTTTGAAAACTCAGGTAAACAACTGTTAACACTATTAACCCATATGAACACAAATATCTATGCATGTAAACGTTTTTTTTTACAGTTAGAGGTCGAAAAAACCAAAAAAAGAACGGCACTATTGGAAGAAGAGCATATCAAAATAACACTAGAAAAATCCAAGATGGAATTGGAGCAATTAAAAAAAAACATTATTCCCAATTAAAATTTAAAAAATGTGTGTTCATCATTTAAAACTATAGAAGGTATCACATATAAAGCACAGGGACAATACAGTCGTGTCTCTATATAGCGAACGTCCGCTACAGTGAACACCTCCTTATAGTGAACACCGAAATATTTACACTCTACTCTAAATAGTGAACAATCGAAAGCCTCTAAATAGTGAACAAAATTTTAAAAGCAACGGCAAGCATAAAAAAAAAACCAAATTTCACCGGAAATGAAAGCGGCTATTCCCTGAAATTTATCACTTTATGTTTATTACTAGAAAAGCTGCTACTATTTGATGCTAATGTTTATTTGGTTCTTGTCGAGTTCCAACTGCTTGTGTGTGAATGTGCGCTGAATGTGGGAAAAAGCAACGATAATTTACAAGGCGAACTTAGCACAGTGCGTAGGCAACTGGCTGAGTCATAGGGATCGTCGGTCCGAATCCTACTGAAAGAAGTCTGATGAGGACGTGTGGTGATTTCCGAAATAGCTATCACTTCTACCATTTTTTCAAATTATTGTTGCTTTTCCACAATAAGTTTTTCATTAAAAACGGCCTCAAGCTCAATAAAAATTGTTCAATATAAATATATTTTATGTCAAAATATATTCGAAAGACTACACTTAAACCCTCTTAAACATTTTCTACTCCTGGCCTGTTTACCAAGGTCTTATCTTCTGATGAATCGTAGAACCAGAACTCCGTTGTACACATGTTTACCACGTTTTTATAAACTCGATGTCGTTTTTATTTCATTTTAATTTGCACAAATTTACATGCTTATGTATAAGCACGCTATTTAGTTTGCTCGATTTGTAAACAAAACTTCTCAGCGGTGAAAAATATACTATTGTAAGCAACCTAACCGAGCGAAATTCCCAATAGCGCTATTCTTCATCGAATGAGCGTCATAATACCATATGAAAATTCGTTCGATCAGCACTTTCGAACACAGTCGAATGCAACTCATAATAGGGGCCTTACTTTTACATTTCTATCAGCCGCGCTCAGAATCAATCATTAACTTAGCTCTTACGGGCACTTAACTAATTATTATTAAATCTGTTAATGAACGATACATCCCAGAGTCAAAAGTTAAGGGATCCTTAGCTAATGACATTCTTAAGTATCCATCAAATTTTTCCCTTTTTTCCATGGCATCATTTGCTTCAAAATGACAATATTTGAAGTTGAATATTCAATTATATGTATGCAAATAAAATTATTTTTTGTTAATAAAATTGTGTGGTAAAAATACATACATTGAAATCACACGAGAAGTACCACATTTATCTACAAGGACATCATGGTAATTATATTCATATGCGAAAAACGAGCGTAATAAAGTGGAAATTTATTTCAATTAACTTAGGAAGATTTTTATCTACCGCGAAAACGTGCTTCTAATTTTACTGCGGATGAAAAGGCTATATTGGCGCAGCTAGTGAAAAAGTTTTGTATAGTGGAGGCGAAACAAACTGACCGCAAATCGGTTGCTAAAAAAAGGGAGGCTTGGGACTCGATAACAAAGGAATTTAATAGTCATTCTAATGTTTACAAGGTATAATTAATAATTGCTATCTATGTGCATATATGAATGTAGCTATTAAATTGCGGATATCATTTAATAACAAATTAGCGTGAGACAGTAAGTTTAAGGAAAGCGTGGGACAATTTGAAAGCTGTCGCACGTAAAGCTCGCAGTGTTGAAAGGGGAAATTTTTTAAGGACTGGGGGTGGACCACAAGCTCCTACTCCCACGCCTCAACTTGGAGCAATTATAAGCATGGTTGAAGAGGTGAGTACTATTTGCTAAAGAATCTGGCACAATTACCTTATCAAACCATATCGAAATTTTACATTCTCTTTTTTAATTTATTCCCAACCAGGCTGCACCGGTTATGATTTGTGAGATAGCTAACAGCTGTGATAGCGACGGAACTATTTTAAGGTCAATAAC
>NW_023459209.1:58276-61626 GCF_013731165.1 Rhagoletis pomonella | reverse complement strand
TATAACCTCAGTATCGATACTTACTCAATATCGATAGTATCGTTCGAACCCTACCGGTATGCGAACCTCGTCATTGTCTCCCATCATTTTTGTTACATAAGATTTCACTTTGCTCCCACGTGCTACTCGTTATAACTTGTGATTTGACAGCACAAGATGGTTTATATGTATGTTATTTGTTTAACTTACAGTTTGAACCGCAAACCTTGCTCTGCTACCATGTTGAATAATAAAGATGATGGGAAGATCCTTTTATATTTTAGTGAATGATAACTTATTTATTCGTTCTTGAGTTCCTTATATTTAATAAGTTAAGAGTTTGCTGCTTGACTGCACAAAAGCATGTTGAAGACCAAAGTGAGAAAATTAATGTGTATATCAAAATGGTTTCAACACACAGACTTGTCAGATTTATACTTAAAACACTAATAGTTACTCGATACAAAAACATGAGTACTGATGTACACTTAGGTATCTAACAGCCGCACTCAGAATCAACCATTAACTTAGCTCTTAAGGGCACTTAACTAACTATTAATAAATCTGTTAATGAACGATACACCCCAAAGTCAAAAGTTAAGGTATTCTTAGCTAATGACATTCTTAAATATCCATCAAATTTTTCTTTTTTTCCATGGCATCATTTGCTTCAAAATGACAATATTTGAAATATTTGAATTTGAATATTCAATTATATGTATGCAAATAAAATTATTTTTTGTTAATAAAATTGTGTAAAAAAATACATATGTACATTGAAATCACACGAGATGTACCACATTTATCTACAAGGGCAAGGCGTATCGTCATTCTACAAAACCGCATAACTGATATTTGCTGCCAAAAATTGGATTTGCTCACACAAGCTCTTGGCTCAGTCCTTATCCATTCGTTCTGAAATATACTAGCCATAAATGCGATTGCTTTATAAACAAAGAGAACGATTTTGAAATACGAGTGTTTTTACTCTCTACAAAACAATTTATGCAGCCTCACATACGCGGTTTTGCATTTTGTTGATACGCGGTTTTGTACTTTAAACGACGATATGAATGTAGCTATTAAATTGCGGATATAATTTAATACCAAACTAGCGTCAGACAGTAACTTTAAGGAAAGCGTAGGAAAATTTGAAAGCTGTCGCACGTAAAGCTCGGAGTTGAAATGGGAAAATTTTTTAAGGACTGGGGCTGGACCACAAGCTCCTACTCCCTCGCCTCAACTTGGAGCAATTATAATCATGGTTGAAGAGGTAAGTACTATTTGCTAAAGAATCTGGCACAATCACCTTATCAAACCATATCGAAATTTTACTTTATCTTTTTTAATCTATTCCCATCCAGGCTGCACCGGTTATGATTTGCGAGATAGATAAAAGCTGTGATAGCGACGGAACTAATTTAAGGTCAATAACGCAGAATGAGTCCAGCAACACAATGACATCTGCCTTCATCGACACCATTCATATGTCTTTAAGGATCGTTTTTACAGTGGAGAGTTATCTATCATTCATCAGTTGAATTTTGATTCAATATAAAAAACCGGAGTTAACAGCAGAACAAGAGTTAACGCCCACTGTAAAAGCGGCTTAATACTTAAATAGGCTATTTTAATATTTTTTCACCATATCGTTCGCTGAATGATGTGTATTTACAAATAAACTTTTATTTAGAATTTCCAAGCACGGAAGAAAATATGGAAGAAACATCGTTCGAAGTGTGCGAAAATATTGTTAGCAGCAGTTTCCAATGTGAAGACGTTATCGTAGAAATTGATACAGGTAATACATAGAATTCCTTTATATATATATACTTATATATATATATATATATATATATATACTTATATGTACTTATAAGTACAGTGAACGTCAGTGGATTTGCACTACCGTATTTTAAGCTGTGTTTGTTAGATATGGTAGTATTTTGCAATTTACACTGTGCAACAATTTCAGGGTCATTGTCTGTAGGCGGAATGATTTTGACTCAGGATAAGAGACCTATATCTATATAGAAAAACCTCCAAATCTTTTTGATGTGTATACATCTTTGGATTCGGTAGGGGTAAAATTTGCGAAGCTGTAACGCATATCCCAGCACAAAATTTCGAAGGGCTTTTCATGTGTATTTCAGCATAATATTTTTATTTTCATTAGAAGCGCCCTGTGTTTGCTTGCTATTGTAAATGGTTGCATACATTTAGGCATATGCATAGTAAGAGGAAATGCGCTAAAATTGATTATTAATTCCGATTATTTAAACTCCGCACATACATACGACTTTGTACCTATGTATGTACATAAATATGTATGGACTCATTTGTTGCAACTGGGCATGAATCACGTAGATAGATAGATAGATAAATTATGAGGTATGCACTGCGACCTAATGGTCTATTGTGCCCTCCACTTTTCACAATACTTCCTCCAAGCCAAAATCCCCCAGGAAGTCCCAGAGCTTCTTTGGGGATAAGGAGTAAATGTGCTCTAACTGTGGCCACATGGAACCTAAACTCCTCTCACGTCTTCTGCTGACCGCATCACACTCAATGAGGATGTGGAGTGGCGTTTCACTGGAGACGTCGCAGAACCGGCAAAGGTCACTCGATCGTAACCCCATTTTATACATATGCCCTCCCAGTCTGCAGTGTCCTGTAAGAAAACCTGTTAATATTCTCAGCCTCTCTTTTGGGAGGCTAATTAAACTATTGAATCTACTCTTGTTGTACCCTCCTAGCAGGCTTTTTGCCTGTCGCATACCTACCGAACTCTGCCAGTTCGAGTCCCTCATATTGTACCTCTCCTCCTTGAGCTTTTCCTTAATAGTATTGGGACCCACTCCCAGGAAGGGCTCAGGGCCAATTGGAGTAATGGCTGCCGCCTCTCTAGCGAGACAGTCCGCCGCTTCATTCCGCTCTATTCCCATATGGCCAGGCACCCAGCCAGTTTGACGTTGTTGTGCATACCAAGGGAGTTGAGCCTCTCTATGCACCCAAGGACTAGAGACGATTTAATTTCGAAGGATAACAGAGCCTTGAGTGCCGCCTGACTGTCACTAAGAATTACAATCTTCTCATTACGGTATCCTCTATTAATTATGGTCTCCGCACACACGTAGATGGCGTAGACTTCAGCCTGAAATATGCTCGGATATTTCCCCATCGGGATAGAGATCCTGGACCTAGGTCCGAAGATTCCAGCCCCTATTCCTTCCGGGGTCTTCGAGCCATCTGCGTACCACTGCAGTGTACTATCCTGAAGGAGTCCCTCAAGGGAGGAAGCACTCCAGGTTGTCTTACTGCCTCACTCAATTTTGAACCTCTTTTCAAACCTTATGGTTCTACATATGTCA
>NW_023459209.1:56761-58176 GCF_013731165.1 Rhagoletis pomonella | reverse complement strand
AACGATAATTTACAAGGCGAACTTAGCACAGTGCGTAGGCAACTGGCTGAGTCATAGGGATCGTCGGTCCGAATCCTACTGAAAGAAGTCTGATGAGGACGTGTGGTGATTTCCGAAATAGCTATCACTTCTACCATTTTTTCAAATTATTGTTGCTTTTCCACAATAAGTTTTTCATTAAAAACGGCCTCAAGCTCAATAAAAATTGTTGAATATAAATATATTTTATGTCAAAATATATTCGAAAGACTACACTTAAACCCTCTTAAACATTTTCTACTCCTGGCCTGTTTACCAAGGTCTCATCTTCTGATGAATCGTAGAACCAGAACTCCGTTGTACACATGTTTACCACGTTTTTATAAACTCGATTTCGTTTTTATTTCATTTTAATTTGCACAAATTTACATGCTTATGTATAAGCACGCTATTTAGTTTGCTCGATTTGTAAACAAAACTTCTCAGCGGTGAAAAATATACTATATTATAGAAAACCACTGTAAAAGTCAGTCTGGGAAAGCAAGAAGTAGTAATCAAGCGCGAAGGACAAATTACTACATTCGTCGGGAGGCTGTGTTGCGTATCAAATACCTAGAAAGAAAAGAAAAAATGAAAATTGATGTTTTGAAAACTCAGGTAAACAACTGTTAACACTATTAACCCATATGAACACAAATATCTATGCATGTAAACGTCTTTTTTTACAGTTAGAGGTCGAAAAAACCAAAAAAAGAACGGCACTATTGGAAGAAGAGCATATCAAAATAACACTAGAAAAATCCAAGATGGAATTGGAGCAATTAAAAAAAAAAACATTATTCCCAATTAAAATTTAAAAAATGTGTGTTCACCATTTAAAAGTATAGAAGGTATCACATATATAGCACAGGGACAATGCAGTCGTGTCTTTATATAGCGACCGCCCGCTACAGTGAACACCTCCATATAGTGAACACCGAAATATTTACACTCTACTCTAAATAGTGAACAATCGAAAGCCTCTAAATAGTGAACAAAATTTTAAAAGCAACGGCAAGCATAAAAAAAAACCAAATTTCACCGGAAATGAAAGCGGCTATTCCCTGAAATTTATCACTTTATGTTTATTACTAGAAAAGCTGCTACTATTTGATGCTAATGTTTATTTGGTTCTTGTCGAGCTCCAACCGCTTGTGAGTGAATGTGCGCTGAATGTGGGAAAAAGCAACGATAATTTACAAGGCGAACTTAGCACAGTGCGTAGGCAACTGGCTGAGTCATAGGGATCGTCGGTCCGAATCCTACTGAAAGAAGTCTGATGAGGACGTGTGGTGATTTCCGAAATAGCTATCACTTCTACCATTTTTTCAAATTATTGTTGCTTTTCCACAATAAGTTTTTCATTAAAAACGGCCTCAAGCTCAATAAAAATTGTT
>NW_023459209.1:55278-56661 GCF_013731165.1 Rhagoletis pomonella | reverse complement strand
ACTCAAGATTGTTATTTATCAGTCGAAGCCCAGTATATTGACAAAAACAGTGAATTGTGCAAAGTTACACTTTGTAACGAGCAACTAGAAGGTAAATCTATTAAAATAACTACCTTGTAAGTAGATATATCAAATAAAGACCTACACTCATACATACATGCATAATTTGTGTTTTGATGTTAAAACATTTCAATTGTTTAAATAATTTGTATTTATAGACCGACCAAATGCATCGGCAGTGGATGTAGTTTTAGCCGATTGGAACATATCCGACAAAACGCAAGCGATAACGCACGACAGTGCATCAGTCATGAATGCAGCAGCACAACAACTTTTTAATATACGGGACAGCATCAAGTGCAGCGCTCACCTTTTGCAGCTTGTGATAAAAGACGCCTTAGCAGCTGTACCTGATTACGATAAAATTTGCAAAAAAGGACGAAACTTAACAGCATAATTTCATCGCTCAAATATTGCCAAAACTGCACTTGCAAACCGCCAAGTACAGTTGGGGATAAAGGAAAATCGACTCGTACAATGCTGCGACACACGTTGGAACTCCAAATATTACATGTGTGAGAAGCTGCTTTTGAATCGAAATGCAATCTGCCTAGTTTTATCAGATCAAACCGTTACAAAAACGTGCGATGCGCTGAGGCTAGAAATGCAAGAGAAGGAGTAGAGTGAAATGCAGAACTTGGTTGACATTTTGAAACCTTTTGATAAAGCGACTGCAGTGCTATGCGGGGGCAAAAATGTGACATTGTCTTTAGTGCGACCTTTATTACACCGTCTTATTAAAAACCACATGGCCGCATCGTCGGAAGATGATTCAAATAAATATATATTCAAAGAAACTGCATGTAATTCGCTTTTTCAAAGGCTCAATATGGATTGTGTTATAGAAGAAGTTTCAGCTCCAATCATTTCCTCATTTCTAGACCCCAGATATAAGAACCTTAATGATAAAGATTCGCAAACAAAACACAAGGTTTATGACTTTATCAGAAGCCAACTTCAAGTAAGCAATGTCATGAACCAAGAAACCGACAGCGTAGTACATACCGACATGGATTTTTTGTTTGATGGTGAAATCCCAACAAATAATGTTATGTCACAAATCGACTCTTATTTGGCTGAACTTCAGATCGGGCACAACATTCATTCCCTAACACGGTGGAAAAATATCCGTGCTATTTATCCAGAACTTTTCAAATTGGCCGCAAGATATTTGTGCATACCAGCTACATCGGCAGGGTCTGAACGAACTTTTTCAATTGCTGGGAATATTGTCATGCCACGTAGAAGTTGTTTGTCACCGCAAAATATTAGCCTCCTAACACTCCTGTATAATAATAAGCGTTTCTTCACAGATATGGGTCC
>NW_023459209.1:37511-55178 GCF_013731165.1 Rhagoletis pomonella | reverse complement strand
TCTACATTTTGAGACACTATTTGGAACGAACTGTGAACACCCCAACTGCTGCTGCTTGAGTAAACCTTTATAATGAAAACAGCTTTTATAAAGATTTTATTTTGTTGCTTTAAATAGAAAAGTTCTTTATATGTAAAGTCTATCTTAAACTGAAGCATTTTCATCTAAGCTAAGGGCCCGTTGTTGATTTTGAAATTTTAGCAAAAGTCATTATAAACCATTTATGAGTTTGAAAACAAAAAACGTTGAGCAATACAAAGCATTAGATTTAATTGACAATAGCCAAACTATATAACATAGGCCTAAAATTTCTACAGAGAAAGTACAAATTTGAGATCGATTTTAAGCGGTCGTTATTCATATATCTACATTCATACATATATTACCCTTCATATCAATTCAGGTCTATTACATGCGCCCCACGCTTTTCATTTTCAATCTCATAAATGGTTTATAATGACTTCTGCTAAAATTTCAAAATCAAAAGTTATCTATACAAATTCTACGGGGTCAAGAAATATTATTTTCTAATTTTTAGTCCATTTATAAAAGCGTTGTATATTAAAAAGTTTTATTTTATTTTATTTATTCTCTATTTTTTAGTCTTGTCTGTACAAAATTTTGCAATAGATATTAAAATAATTCAACTTGCAGTGAAACAGAACAGAAGACTATGCGAGCGAAATGTTGTTTACTCACGTTTAGTATAAACATACATATGACATACATACATATAGCAGCAGTTAATTTCATTTAAAGAAATGGCGTGTCCTCCATTTCCGCTGTATGTAAATAGTGCATATATTTAGGCGCAACATTTAACTTCTTCTGGCGGGGCGACATCTAGAGTCTTCTAATTGTATCTCCTTGATATGATGCCTAGAACGAGGTTCATATCTAGACTAGGTTGATATCTAGAATTTGCCATAAATAGCTTTGCTACATTTATAGTATAAATGGTGGTCTGGACATACAACATTGGAAGTTGAGAAAAGCGTTGTAAAAAGCTGTTAAGTGAAGATCACACGATTTGTACGGATTTCTACATTTTGGCAGTGAAAGAGTGGTGTTGTTTAGAAATTTGGGGTCAGCTCGATAAAAGAATTTCCGAACAACACCTCTCTGTACCTGCCAAAATGTACAAATCGAGTGATCCCTGCTTAAGATGAATACAAACATAGAGAGCTGCGAAAACGTTAAAATTTAAAGCTAACATAAGTGCATAGCATACATACATATCGTCGATGTTTTTGCAAAACTGCCCATCGACCAGTTGCATAACCGCCTAACTAGCCATTGTGACAAAAACGAGATTTGGTAACCCTGAATTCCAGGCATCGAGATTTATGCATAACAGGCTAACCTAATATTCACGCACACCGCCAATTTACTGTAAAAAATGTCTCATGCACATACAACTTGTATGGGACCAACCGAAATTGAACGGCGTACGTATGAAGCTAACTCAATTTCCAATTTTTGTTCTGCGTGACATTTTGATTTGATATTTTGCTCAATAAAATCAAATGCAAACGCACGCAAGCTAATTTCGAATGACGCAAGAAAAAAAATTCTACGGCATGGGTATCAAAACGCAAGCCGCGAATATATAGGTTAGCCTGTAAGAATCGTAAAATCGATACTAAATCAACAGATTTGTAAAATAATAGGTAGAGAAAATACCGCCTATCAAGGCAATGCCTTCAAAGAAAACCCGTTTTTTCGCTCTAATAAAAATCTTGAGTGCCTAAAATAGGCGGTTTTGCAATTGGTCGATGGGCGGTTTTTCAAAAACATCGCCGATTTTTATATCCGTACCAGTGTCCGTTTTAGCCCTTTGGTGGCTAGATTTAGCTACCACATACTTTTTTTGGGCACATAAATTTAAAATTGCCCCTAGCCCTTTTTTAGCCCTTTTTAGAATTTATTCATACTTGGTATGAAAAAGTTGTATATGCTTCATTTGTGTTTTTTTTTGCATTTATGTAAGAGATGAATTTTTAAGCTAAGGAAGACTGATATATATATACATATATGTATTGTATGTTCCTTACGCTTTTATACATACATACTGTAAAAGTGTTGGGCTGTTAACTTATCTGTTAACGATTTAACTATAGTTTAAAATAGATAAGTCCATGGCCCTTAATATGCTAAATTTGTTAAATGACCCATCAAGTCGATTAGCTCAATTAGCTTAATTTTCTAAGTAAAAAGTATTTTGGCGGAAATTTCTTGCACTATATGAGTCAAAGCCGTGTTTGTGGAAGATTAAGTCCACGATATTGCAGTTGTGAATTACAAAAAAAAAACAATGTTTAACAAAATGCTAGAAAAATTATGAAATTTCGGCTCTAATCATTTCGATCTTTTCTCGACCTCATTTGTAAAGAAATAAATATTGTACCAGCATGCTGGTAAGTTATATGCTTCGAGCCTGATGGTACAATCACTTGATGGAACCAGCAAGCTAGTGTCATATATTTCCACTTTTATACAAAAAGGTTTTGGGTTGGATAAAATATTAGCTTTTTTTCCAGAGTTCATTGTTTTTATATAAGTACCATTACTTATTGAAAATGTTTACGTGTATACTTATACATATATGTATATGTAAGTAAAAATTTTAAATTTTAGCTACCATTTTTAGCCACAAAGACTTTTTTTAGCTCTTTTTTAACCCTTTTTTTAAAGGAATTTGGCTACCACTAAAAATTATGCGCGGCAACACTGATCCGTACATATGTACGCTCTTAAAACGAATGCACGGAAAATTAAAATTTTTGTAACGTTGCTAGAGCACTTTTCAGGTTAAAGCTTAGTATCCAGCTCTTAAGAAAAGCAAAAACTCCATATAAAATGACGTACAAGAAATGGCTAAGAAATGTTCTTGAGTCAAATTTCCTTAAGGCAGTACGCAGTTCTTCAGAAATTTAGTACGCTTTCTACTACGGTTTTCTAAAGTTTTTTGTGAAAAAAGAGCACAAGGCAACCCAGGTTTGCAACAGAAATATATGCCCGTTCCATTATTTCTTGAGGAAAGAGTGAGGCAACAGGCTGTGAGGTATAAAAAATGTCAAAATTCCTTGGACACACACGCGAAATAATGGCAATTTTTTCTTGACCGTTTTCTTAAGAGCTGTATACTAAGCTTTATGTCTTTAACACCAAATTATTTGATTAACAATATTTGGCGAAAACGCAACGCACTGCAGAGCTTCACGCTGTCAAACGACAATTGACTAAGGGCCGTTCAATATCCGGTTATCACAAACCGGAGGTAAAATGTCCATAATGACGTCTAGTAACTTTGACGAAAGCTTAACTTATTTTATTTTATTCATTTTAGTGCAGTTTTAAAAATTTTTTGTTAAAAAGCTTTTGTTACACTATTATATTTTACTCCTTTGATTGTACATGTTAAATAAAAGCTTGTTTTTAAAAAATATTTTTTTTACATTATATATTTTATTTTCATTTACATAATGAAAACAGCTCTTATAAAGATTTTATTTTGTTGCTTTAAATAGAAAAGTTCTTTAAATGTAAAGTCTATCTTACACTGAAGCATTTTCATCTAAGTTAAGAGCTCGTTGTTCAATGTATGGCTATCACCAGTACATCATTATCGAAGATTTCACCATCATGCATATAACATGTGATCGATAAAGCAGTTGTCGTATTTAACCGGAGCTTCCGATTTGTGTTAATCAGACATTGAACAACGGGCCCTAAGGGCCAATTTCAAATGAATATTTAAACGGCACTAAAGTTAATTTGTGGATTGCTGTTTAAATTCCATTTAGCTGTCGTTGGGTTTCAGATCAACTTTATTTAAATATGCCAATCAATTGGCAACACTGCTGCGTGCTCCTTGAAATTGTTGTTGAATTTGCGTGTTTGTTTACATTTTGTGCTGAACAGATGATTATTTTTTGGTGGGATTTGGTGGGATTGATTAAATAACCTACCAATCAATCTTGGTTGTTTGGTACAAACCCATATCTCATATCTAAATAGACAATATTGGCCATTTAAGTTCAGATTAAATGTATGATCTGAAAACGAATAGTGAAAGTTAATCAACAATCTCTACTTAAGTAGGCCGTCTTAAATTGGGCCTAAGCCTTTTGACCACTTCGGTATGTTAAATATAGACAATTATTTTCCGTTTACCTTTACCATCCCATGGCACACGACTATGCAGCATTATCCACATCGCCTTAACAGTATTCAGAAGAAACACATCGTACCATCGTGCCAACTTGGCTCAAACCGTGCCATTTTACTATTTTACTTCTAATGGCACTTAATTTTTCAATTTGGCACTTAATTATTCAATTTGGCTTTTTCGAAAAATAATAATATTTCAATTAATTTTTGTAAAATCCTTTGCGTGTACTTCCTTTTGTCAACTAAAATTTTCTAATTTCTATAGTGTATACAACTGGTTTATCTTACTTTGCATTGGACTTTTGTTTTAGGAATGTGTTTGTAATTTTAATGCTAAATGAGAAGAACTAAAAAGAATGGCAGCTTTTTTCGCTTTTATTTTTCTATTTGGCACATTTTGGCACTGTTTTATCCTCAATATGGCACTTCATAGCTAAGTATAGTTGGCAACCCTGATCGTACTAACTGAAATTTTTTCGCATGCGCGATAGTAGAAGTACACTTTTAAGATGCATGCATATGAATTATGCGTGGCTTTTAGTCCTCTTTCAGACACGTCAAGTCTTGAAAGCAATTTTTTTCGCATTCTCTTTTGTGTTTTCTATTTGCTTCCACACGCGTGAACTTTAATTGAATTCAAGTCCTTGGCCTTTAAATGGGAAGAAACGAAAATATCAAAGGAGACAAGAAAACTTGAAACGAATTGACGGTACGGAGGTATCTGTACTCTTGCCCTCTCTTCCCACCTCCTTCGCCAATGAACGAGCAGACTTGAAAGCAAGACTTGACGTATCTGAAAGGGGACTTATTGTAACTCTGTATTTCCATAACTCCCTGTGTGAGGAAACCAAGTAATGTAATTCTTAACAGAAGTGCTTAAAACTTAACGGTTTGGCAATTTAAACACTGTTGAAGTTGATTTCCGGCATTTCTCTTACTAGCGCCTGCAACTATACATCTTATTTACTACCGCCGGCAGCTTTAACAATTTTATAGTGCTCAGCATGCCTACCGTAAAGGTAGGTCGGTTGAAACAGCCCTGCACGAGGTTGTTGGGAGTATAGAACAAGCACTGAATCACAAGGAATATGCGCTGGCAGCCTTCCTGGACGTGGAGGGCGCCTTTAACAATGTTAATTTGGCATCCATACACCACTCCATGGTGGCTGTAGGACTGGACCCATTGATCACTCTCTGGATCGACAATATGTTGAGCACCAGAAACATCAATGGCTCCTTGGGAACATCAGAAGTAAGGAAAACTATCCCCTTAATTTAACTATTTAAAATCGATTGGAAGTTTCCACGGGATGACCAAGTTAAAAAAAGCTTGTAATGACACTTGAATTCAAAACAAATCGCAGTGTCGGAACGTTAAAAGAAAATTGCAGGGAATTTTCAGTTTACATTTAACTTCATGAATTTTGTAACCAATTTAATTATAGAAATGTCGCACTGACGCCTTTTATGTGAAAAAAGAGATCAATTAAATAAAAAAGCTTTACATGGGTATTTTGGTGGGCAGATAATTTGCAGAAATTTAAACTAAAAAGCTTACCATTCTAATAAAACTTTCTTGCTTTTTTAATTTTTTTCCAAAGCTTGGAATTCGGATTTAAATAGTTGTTGTTAAATAATGAGCTTTACTTTTAAAAAATAAAATTAACGAAAAATATTTCAAATGAACATTGCGAATATTATATAAAGGTCACTTCAATTGGTCACTACAATTTTGAGTGAGTAAATATATTTATTTATTCCTTTTTAACTGAATAGTGAGTAAACCTCTACCCAGTGAAAAATTGAGATATATGTACGTTTGAGTTAAACATTCCAAAATAATAAATTGATAATCATTTTAAAAATTTTCAAATCGGTTTTTTAATGTCCAGGTAGCTTTAAAATCAGATTTTACTACTTCATCCTAAAGTTTCAGTTTTTATAAGTAAACATCGTCAACAAAGGGGCATAACCACCCCCGAGTAAAATAATCTCCTTCAAATTTATTTTCAAGCGGTACTGATGATACGTCAAATTGACTTGAAGGTGAAATTAGTCAAGACCGCAGAACTTATACTGAAACGCTGTCTGTATATGCAGAATTTTGTCGATTACTGGAGCCCTCAGTGTTGTTTACTACAGTGTTGCCACTAATCAATGCCTTTTCATAAACTTACATTTTCAACTAAAATTTTTCATGCTATAATAGATGCTAGCTAAATATAAACTACTTATTTTTCAGCAAAAAACCTTATTCGATATTAAATTTCAAATATTTTAAACGTATTTTGAACAGGAACTTATAACTTTTTTACCATCTGCAAAACTGACGAAGTGGCAACCATCTATAGAAGGAAGAAATCAGCTGACATCTAAATTCCGCAGATTCCTGCGCTACGGGCTACAACTACAGAAAAATTCTGCGGTGTTGAGTTTTCATTTACATTGCGCTCTGGTAAGACAGATCGTGTAAGCTGACTCGGGTTTACGTACCGGTAGTTTAAAGGTGAAATTAGTCAAGAACGTAAACCTACCGGTACGCAAACCCGAGTAAGCAATACTGAGGGCTCCAGTAATCGACAAAATTCTCCGTATACAGGTAGCGTTTAAGCATAAGTTCTGCGTTCTTGCCTAATTTCACCTTTACGTTCTTGACTAATTTCACCTTGTGTGTATTTGTCACATATATTCAGAATCTGTTTAATGAGCTTTGCATACAAACGATTATCCTACGCAGCGCATGACAGGGCATGGCAGCTAAGTTTGGAGAATTTTGATTTTTCGCTATGTGACATTTTCAAAGAGAGATGCCACTTTCATTGCTCTCATTAGTCTGTTCCAATACCCATCAGATTTACAGGAATTACTACCTACATTGGGGCATATTTATATTCGAAACAAAGTCAATTATAAAGTTAGTTGCCGCCATTTCATTGAAAATTATGACAAAAAGCAGCATCTTTAGTGTCGACTTCATTTAAGCTAGAAAAAGCATTCTTCAGTTATGTTTACATAACTAAATGCTGGAGTACTGGAACAGACTAACTGATTACACTGAACAGCTGATTCTGGGAAATTATGCGCTCTATGCTGAGAATAATTACTAGAGCTCTTGAGATTTGAGTAATCGAATATTCGAATTATTCGAATATGATGCTATTCGAATAGTGAAATTCGATTAGCAGTATTCGAATAATCGCCCACTGTCGATTATTCGAATAACCTGCTCGTAGTCAATTATTCGAATAATAACTGGTGCTCGATTATTCGAATGTTGAAATGTGTGTATGAATGTATGTATAAATATGTGTGTACATATTTAATAAGATTGAAATGTATGATTATAAGTTTTTTTGAGAAAATATTGTAATTATTCAGCAACAATATAAATGAACAGGTTATAAAATCACATAAAATGCATTTTAGCTTCTAAGAGGAATAATTAAGTTATTAAAATGGACCCATATCTGTGAAGAAACGCTTATTATTATACAGGAATGTTAGAAGGCTAACATTTTGCGGTGACAAACAACCTCTACGTGGCGTGACAATATTCCCAGCAATTGAAAAAGTTCGTTCGGACTCTGCCGATGTAGCTGGTATGCACAAATATCTTGCGGCCAATTTGAAAAGTTCTGGATAAATAGCACGGTGATTTTTCCACCATGTTAGGGGGTGAATGTTGTGCCCGATCTGAGGTTCAGCCAAATAAGAGTCGATTTGTGACATAACATTATTCGTTGGGATTTCACCATCAAACAAAAAATCCATGTCGGTATGTACTACGCTGTCGGTTTCTTCGTTCATGACATTGCTTACTTGAAGTTGGCTTCTGATAAAGTCATAAACCTTATGTTTTGTTTGCGAATCTTCATCATTAAGGTTCTTATATGTGGGGTCTAGAAATGAGGAAATGGTTGCAGCTGAAACTTCTTCTATAACACAATCCATAATTGAACCTTTGAAAAAGGGAATAACGGGCAGTATCTTTGAATATATATTTATTTGCATCATCTTCCAACGTTGCGGCCATGTGATTTTCAATAAGACGGTGTATTAAAGGTCGCACTAAAGACAATGTCACATTTTTGGCCCCACATAGCACTGCAGTCGCTTTATCAAGAGGTTTCAAAATGTCAACCAAGTTCTGCATTTCACTCCACTCCTTCTCTTGCATTTCTAGCCTCAGCGCATCGCAAGTTTTTGTAACGGTTCGATCTGATAAAACTAGGCGATTGCATTTCGATTCAAAAGCAGCCTCTCACACATGTAATATTTGGAGTTCCAACGCGTGTCGCAGCATTGTACGAGTCGATTTTCCTTTATCCCCAACTGGCGGTTTGCAAGTGCAGTTTTGGCAATATTTGAGCGATGAAAATATGCTGTTATGTTTCGTCCTTTTTTGCAAATTTTATTGTAATCAGGTACAGCTGCTAAGGCGTATTTTATCACAAGCTGCAAAAGGTGAGCGCTGCACTTGATGCTGTCTCGTTTATTAAAAAGTTGTTGTGCTGCTGCATTCATGACTGATGCACTGTCGTGCGTTATCGCTTGCGTTTTGTCGGATATGTTCCAATCGGGTAAAACTACTTCCACGGCCGATGCAATGTTTTCTGCATTTGGTCGGTCTATAAATACAAATTATTTAAACAATTGAAATGTTTTAACATCAAAACACAAATTATCCATGTATGTATGAGTGTATGTCTTTATTTTATATATCTACATACAAGGTAGTTATTTTAATAGATTTACCTTCTAGTTGCTCGTTACAAAGTGTAACTTTGCATAATTCACTCTGTTTGTCAATATACTGGGCTTCGACTGATAAATAACAATCTTGAGTTCTTGATGTCCATTCGTCGACTGAAATTGATGCGCTTTCTACCTCCGTCAAATCGTTTGAAATTTTTTCTCTTACGTCATTATAAAGCAATAGTAAGCGTGAGAGTATACTTTGTTGAGAGGTTCCACTAACTTCATAAAGTCGCGAAAGCCTTCAGAGGAAGCGAAAGAAATTGGTAACATGTTACTTGCGATTAGGCGTACCACTCCACGAGATATCAATTCTTGACGTTCAAATGTGCAGTCATGAACGTCGTCGTGCTTTTTTCTCTTACGGCCACCCAAGGTGCTCGCCTGCGTTTCAACGCATTCACCACTTGTTCCATCGATATTCGTGTCCGGTGTTCTAAGTGTAACAAGCTTGTGCGCTATATTTTACTTATAACCAGGGAACGGATTTTTAGGACCTAAAAACCTATAAAAAAGGCAAAATAAAGTAACGAAATAGGCTGGAAAAAGCAAAATAAAATAGCGAAAAAGGCAGGAAAAGGCACTAAGTGTTGCAAAAAAAGCAAAATAAGGCAATTAAAAAAAGACAGAAAATACGAGGAAAAATAAAAAAATACATTTATTTTAGAAATGTTTATATTACAAGTAAAAAGAGAAAAACTATGAACTAGTTTCATTATATGAAAAATTTGTACTTTGAATCTTTGACTATTTTATCCTTTCGAGTTTCTAACTCATAAAACTTTAATCTGTATAGTTGTAGTAACATTAAACCACAAGATGCATTTTGAAGTTTTCTGGCAGCATTTTCATTCTATTTTCGCGAAGAAAAGCCTTGCATGTACTAAATGTGTGCTCGACATAAGTTGATACAAGTGGAGCCCAATTTAAATATGGAACGTTTGAAACGTTCATATTATCAGGAATAAGGGCGTTTTCCTCGCCCTTTACAATTTTATCCACTCCCCTTATTGTCTCCAAGCCTTCGTTAGCTGAGAAAACGGCTTTGAATTTTACCAACACCAATTTGGCAAGAGGTCTCTGCGCTTCTATAAGCCGCATGGGTAATGTGTATTTTTTTTATCTTAAAAAAAATTGTAAATTCTATAATCACTTTTTTTAAAGGTAGAAAAGGCAAAAAAAGGCAAATATCTTAAAAAAGGCAAAAAAAGGCAAATATCTTAAAAAAGGCAAAAAAAGGCAACATCAATTGTGTATATATGGAATCAGGGAAAGCTAAATCGTGGACATTCTTAATCGAATATACTCTATCTCTTTAGCAGAAAAAAGGCAATTTCCATAAAATCCGTTCCCTGCTTATAACATATACATTTCTTTATTTGTACTTACATGCCACCACCACGAATCTGTTCCTTCTTATGGACTTGTTTCAAGTGAGTGCTTAGCGAGGAAGTGGAGTGGTGGAAACTAAGGACTGCTCCACAAATGGAGCAGGTAACTTGCTTACCATCACTGCATTTCGTAAAAAAAACTGCACACCCAACTTAGTTTTCTTGCACTTATGTTCACAAAACACACAAAATTTATAAATTGTTTTTTTTTTTTTTTTTGTTTAACAAAAAACGCTTATTGCAACGATCGAATATTCGATTTTAAGAAGGTATTCGAATAATCGTAGCTTTGCGACTATTCGAAGAGAATCAACTATTCAAATAGTAACATTCGATTAGCAATCGTACAAATAATTTAAGATCGAACGTTCGAACATTCGAATAATCGAATTATTCGAATCATTTTAAGAGCCCTAAAATTACACCACTGCTTCACATGCGCTGCTTCTCTATGCCCTGCACATACAATGTAAAGGTACGACCGCACTAGGCGACGCGACACGACACTACACAGCGCGGAAAAATATTCTTTGCATGTATTCTTATGGAGCATACCGCACTACGCTGCAGCGGAGCTACGCGACGCGACGCTGCGCGGCAAAGTTGACCAACTAGGCAAAAATGTCGCGCCGCGTGGTGTCGCGCACTTCCGGTGCCACATAGTGCGGTATACCTAGCGGAACGACATAACATTTCGTACTATATTTTTAACTTGAAGTAATAGGATTTCCAATTGTGAGTGAATATTCACATGCATTCATTCAAGAAGAAAATTGAATGTAAAGAAACATAATATTTGAGAAGAATTCGGAAAATAAAAATAAAAGGCATTAACATTACATCAGCGTCACTAGCATCCATCTTGTTTGAAGGTTTTGACACAAATAAATAACAAAATTTGCAGCGAAGTGTCGCGCCGCTGCAGTTTCAGTGCGATATACCAAAAAGTGTCGCGCCGTGTCGCGTAGTGCCGCTGCAGTGTCGCGTCGCTTAATGCGGTCTTACCTTAAGTATAACCAGCGCTTAAAAGGCCCTACACACGCATTGATTTATCGGCCAACCAGTTGACCAACCTACTTAACGAAATTCCCTACAAACCAAGAGTGATTGAATACAAGATTGCGCCTATGAAAGAGGATTTTTGAGCGTCATCTTGGTGCAATTGCGAGAGATGTGTTAATATTAATATTACATGAGCCAATTTTGCAGGATTCAATAAATATACAAAGATTGATTAATTAGGAACACGTAGCAATAATTTTTGGACATGTAGCCCTTTAGGTAAGTACGATTTTTAGCACATGAAAAAATGTATGTATTAACAGTGTTTGCAATTTAATGTAGACCAAAAGGAAGGTGTGCAGCAAAGTGAATTTTTGGACTCGCCCCAAAGCATACATTGTTAAAAGCCATGCAGAGAGCATATTTATATTTGTGCACGGTAGCCAACCACCATAAACTCCACACCTGTTGAGTCTTCAGCTTTGATTTGACGACTTTTGCACCATTTCCGAGAGGATGCATGAGTGTGGCTTCTTTGGAAACAAATATTCTATGTAAGTGAAACATAATTTAAGCTGAACTTTTAAATGTATAATAATTTGGGTACTGTTTTGTTTTAGGTACGTAACAGCGCGGTAAGATGCCGCTTGAATTAGCGCCTGGGGACCGTATCCACTGGTGCATTACCCCATACCAGCACTAAAAAGAATCAGGAACTAGCAAAAATAAGTAGGTAGTGAAGTTCATGTATCTATTTACTCAAGGCGAATTTATACAAGGTGGTGTTGATGGCGAATTTAGATTTCCGCCGCGGTACTTCTTAATGTCAAAATGATGTGTTTGTTGTAAAATGAATTCGCCTTGTTTACAACATACACATCATTTTGACATAAGAAAGTACCGCGGCGAAAATCTAAATTCGCCAGCAACACCACCTTGTATAAATGTAAATTGTATTTACTGTAGAAACTGCTTTTGTATGTATGCCATTGCCAGCAAACTAAATCAGCAACTGTCTACATTCACCATGGAAATATACCTACTACAATTCACCAAGGAAAGGCCAACATAGTTCCATGTAGAAACTCATAGCTCACACACATAGCACAAAGCTCGATTTGGTGTTTAATGCATCTCTTCGCCGACAGAACTGCTTTCACTTTTTCGCCAGGTTTGCGTCCGTAGGAAACGAAAAGAAACTTATATCGCACGCTTTCCTTTTGTTTTCACTATTACACTTTGCCCACTTCATTTTGCTTTGTAATGTCTCAATAATTGTTTAAAACCACGCAGGAATATTAACGCACAAATATTAAAATTGTAATTTGGTTTTTTCGTATGCTCACAATCATCAATTGTACCAAGATGACGCACGCACACAGCTGATTATGTCAAAATCACAAAGAGCGGATTAGCGGTACCGCGATTGGCGCAATCTCTATTTCTCCCAATCGTGCCTACAAACGCACCAACCAGTTGGCCGATTTCATTTGAGTGAGAGTTTTTGAACTGTGAACAACACAACAGCACTGCCAACCTTTTAAGCTATGCTGGGAATGCTTCTCATTTTTATGAATTTGTTATTGCTACCGCCCAAGTTATACGCATTTTCACTAGCGAAACGAACCGAAAAACACATGTTAACCTTAATGCGCCTTAATGGAATCGCATGTTAGGTTGCCAACTTCTCTACACACAGAGCAACAAGTTGACCAATTTGCCTCAAAAATCAAAAATTTTGGACTTTATAGGGCATTCGCACGAGGCGATTTTACAGGCAACAAAAGTTGAATACGAAGTTGAATGAGAAGTTGAAAGTATAAAAGTTGCCATCCCTATTCAGACGAGGCGATTTTCGATTCAACACGAATCGTTATTTACATAATTGAAATGAATTTAAATCGCAAAATTTTATCAATTGGCGTAAATTTGGTAAGCCCTGCGTTGGTAGAAGTGCTTTTAGCGAAGCTGAAAGATAAAATAAGAGTAAAAAAGTAAAAAAGAAAAAAAATTTTGTATACAGAACAGTGTCGTAGCCAGGGGGGAAGGGGGGTTTGGGAGGATAGATCCCCCCCTTCGTCATTGAACTACAATTATTTACTTTTGAATTAATAACACAATACTATTTTATCCTTCTGATTTAACATTTTTTTTTATTTCAGACGGATGACAAATTATCTTTTAATGAATATATGAGTAGTCCACTTGCAAACAGCGTTATGTGATTTTATAAAAGTAAACCATAAATTAAAAAAAAACGTCTACGACAACAAGTAACATCCGAACTGTATATTTTTTTATTACCTGAAAATTTGGATAAATAAGAGCCTGATAACATTAAAAAAATAAAAATGGAGTATGGTAGATTTGCAAATTTTATATTTAAAAATTTAATATTGCAAGTTTTGAAACAGTTACTTTTACATAGCTTGCTTTTTTTAGCTTTTCGCGTTCTCTCCTCTAGGAAGATTGGTTTGCTTCTTTTTTGCGTCCTCTTCCACTAGGCACCGAAACTACCACGTTTGCTTGCAGTTTTCCAAGTTCATACGAAGGGTACACATTTGAAAGTGTATAAATATTATAGCGACTTTTGCAAGAGTAGTTAACATTTCATGCTATTTTTTTCAGAATATAGAAAAATTTTTCACTCTGCTGTTAGTGGACATGAAACCCACCAAAAACTAAAAATCTAAAAAAAATTTACATAGCGCACTTTGCAAGTGGACTACTCAATTGTTGAATATGCTATCTTATTTGTCCCTTCTTTTTATACAATTAAGGAGCGGCTGAATGGTTTAACGATGTTAGCGGTACATAGTGATGTGCCGATTACAACACAAGAAGTAATTAAAAAAATGTGTGTTAAGCAACGAAGATTAAAAATCGCTTTATAAGTAATAAGATTTTGTAGACTTGTACATAAACAATTGTAAATAGATACGCGTAAATATATATATATGCAGATATATTCAATGTGTAAAAACTGAAGTGTATACTAACGAAACTTCTACAAAACAAAACTGGACTACTCACTAATTAATTAAAATGGTGTAGTAATTTAATTTTTTAAATTTAAATAAAGCATGAATTCCCCAGGGAATAACCGAGTAGATAAAAAATATATAACGGTAGAAACGGCACATACATACATATATGAAAGAATGCCCACAGGCGACGCCCTATAGGCAAAACACGAGTTTTTTTTTCAAAATCGTAGATCTTCGCTTAGAAAAGAGATAATGGAATGCAGCATTTAACCCTTTAATGCAGAGTCTGTCATATATGAAACGCTTTTTAACACTTTCAAGGCAGAGGAAAAAGGTTCTTAATATGCGTTTGAACGTGCTTTTTCTCATGTTGACGTAGATATTAATCGTAGAAAATTTTTCCATAGTAAAACAATAATAAAAAAAAAATAAATAAATAAAAAAATATAAATATTAAAAAATAAAATAAAAATAAATAAAAAGTACGTTGAAAACATATTGAGAACCATTTTGCCTCTGCCTTGAAAGGGTTAAAAAGCGTTTCATATATGACAGACTCTGCATTAAAGGGTTAAATGCTGCACTTTCGTAAAGATATCGACCAGTATATCCATTTTTGTTATATAAATTTGTTTGTGAAAGCTGATAGTTTACGAGTTATTAGAGTTTAAAGGTAGCTTTTCTTTTTCCGATCTGGCCACTCGGGTACAGCATCCAATGTCCCAAGAATCGAGTCTTAAGATGAAATAAAGAGAAATCTTTCAGAAACAGTGGTAATGGTGTATTAAATATAGTGTTTTCTAGTGGAATTGAAGCCAAAATCCAAAATTAAAAAAAAGTGACATTTTGAACGGCATTTTGAGGGTTAAGTTATTGTTGTTGTAACTTCTCTATAGTTTTCCTATATTATATGATCATGTGTCTTCACATTCAACAATTTGTATGAGCTTGAGGCCGTTTTTAGTGAAAACTTATTGTGGAAAAGCAACAATAATTTGAAAAAATGGTAGAAGTCACGATTAAAAAATGTTCATTCCATTATACCTTTTCTAAGCGAAGATCTACGATTTTGAAAAAAAAACTCGTGTTTTGCCTATAGTGCGACGCCTCTAGCCATTGTGTATCACAACTTTAAGTTATCGATGCAAATTTTTTTTAGGCGCCCCCTTCGCCAAATCCTGGCTACGCCACTGATACATAACAGTGTTGGCATTTTTGGTACAATTGTACTTGGTTGATACAATTTCATTTACAATATACTTTCCTATTACGCAGTAGAATTTTGTAATGAATACTAAAAATATATAGCTCTGAAAATTCACAGCAAGAAATTTTATGTATTCTGTTTTGTTCGCCTGTTCGTATTTACCTTTGTAAGTTTTGAAAAAAGGCTTGAACGAACCAGTATAATATAGCCTAGGCAAATTTTTAAAGAAACTTTTCGATACTAAGTTTTATTAAAACAAAATATCGAAGTCAGTTTCATATAGAAACAAAGTCTTCGTTAGTTATAAGAAGAGATTTTCTTAAATATAATACCTTTACGGCACTCACATATTGACTTTTACTATTTATTTTATTATTCTTTAATTTTAATTATCTGTTTATAAAATATAATGTATTCTTTAAGAAAAACTGTATAAACCCAAGATTAAATCTTTGCGAAACATCCAAAAACCAACATACTTTCGTAAAAATTTCGAGCTTTATTAATATTCGTTAGTTTTTAGCCCATTCAATTTTAGTATAATAAAGTGCATGTTTAAAGTAGCTGGGACTTACCGTTGAACTTGGCAATTTTTTTTGTCGACGATGTCAGCCATTTTCTTCCATACGAAGTGTGTTCGACGATTTTTTTATATGGAGAAAATCTTCATCAAAGAAATCTTAAAAAACTTAGTTATATTAAAATTTAATGGGCTAAAAAACCGCACACTCAAAATAAATCTAGGAAATCGAATTAAAAAGCTAGAAATTTTTACAAAAGTGTGTTGGTTTTTTTAATGTTGCACAAAGTTTGAACCTTGGATTTGTACGGCTTTTCTTAAAATATAAACAGTATTTTTACAAACAATAATTAAAATTGAATAATATTAAGATAAATGGTCAAATCTTGTCGTAAAGTTTTGATAAGCACTTGAAATGCTATTAAAATGTCAAATTTTAGTACTGAATCCAAAGAAAATGTCTCTTTTATCCATTAATAATAACTTAAATATGCTTTTTGTTAAGATGTATAAATGAAAATGTGTGCATACATATTTGCGTTAAATGCAGTACATGTGCACGTGGAATCAATTTACAAAAGTGTAAAATACGTAAACGTATGTACATAAACGATAAAACTTTCTCATGAATACCATAAAATCATTGGTCTTGAAGGGAATGTACTAAGAAAATATATGAGCGAATTAAAAAGTGTATAGAATTTATAGCCGAAAAGTACATTTTTTGTATAGATTTCGTACTGAAGGAACAATTTCATTTCCCAACACTGATACAGAATGTAAACAAACACAGGGTTG
This sequence comes from Rhagoletis pomonella, assembly GCF_013731165.1. Lineage (NCBI taxonomy): Eukaryota > Metazoa > Arthropoda > Insecta > Diptera > Tephritidae > Rhagoletis > Rhagoletis pomonella. The sequence continues at coordinate 38,345 of NW_023459209.1, read as the reverse complement.
CAAGGAAGAAAAGGTTAACGAGCTCAAAGTTGGCTGGCGACCAACTTTGTTGAAAGCGATTAGTTGAAATGCCGTTCGGACTAGGCGATTTTTGCTTTCATCTAAAAGTTGCCTGAAAAATCGCCACGTGTGAAAGCCCTATTACTCCAACCTGACGAACAACTTGAAGAAGATTTGGGTGCATTCCAAAACGTCAAACTACAAAGCATCAGTCTTTTTTATTTCTACACGACACTAGAGGAAAAAGTCTGACTTGCGCAACCTAGGGGAAAACTAGCATCCAACCGTGGTTGCACACATTTGGCATTACAATCTCCTGAGGTTTAGAAATAAAAGGGGCTTTGTATTTTGACGTTTTGGAATGCGCCCTTTGCCAACTTGCCTACACACGACTTATTTACCACCAACGTCTAGTGGTAGGCCAACTGGTTGGCCGATAAATCGATTCGTGTATAGGGCCTTTAATACTCGATACTATTCTAGAACTGCAAAACTATCGATAGTGACGCCATTCGATAGTTTTGATAGTTTGAAAAATACTATCGATATTTTCGAAAGTATCGTATACTATCGTGTTGTATATGTAGGGAAACTTCAACTCCGAACAAAATGTATATATGTAAATATAAATATTGCACGTATGTAATTGTAAATATTACATCTTAAGGGTGAAAGGTAATTCTCTAGGGTGGGGTAACAACCCCTAAAAAAGGTGCGGAAAAGTCGGGAGGGGTACCAAACGACGCGTTTCGGCACCCCTAATAACAATCCGGAGGGGGGACCGGGGGGGGGGAGATAATATTATTAACCATTTAAAAGTTATGAACAAAAAAC
>NW_023459209.1:35029-37411 GCF_013731165.1 Rhagoletis pomonella | reverse complement strand
GATTGTTATTAGGGGGGCCGAAACGCGTCGTTTGGTACCCCTCCCGACTTTTCCGCACCTTTTTTAGGGGTTGTTACCCCACCCTAGAGAATTACCGTGTGAAATTCTAAATCAGCGTTATCATGAATTTTCATTTCGTGTGAACTCGTTCACTTTTCGCTTTTGCAGGTAACCTATCGTATGTTGAAAATTCACCAAGCGAAGTACCCTACCAGACACGACTAATGCAGTCTCCAAACATTTAAATATTTCACCAATACACTCAAAGCCACATGTCAAAATTTACACACGTACAGGAAACATATGTTACACATAACATATCTATAACACGATATCCTGTTAGATTTTTCATGTCGCCCTTAGGAAATTAACGTAAACATTCTATGGGAGTATAACATGCATTTACGTCACAACTTTGCGTTACATGATTCGTTATATAACGCGTAGTGTTCTCGTAGGGTAGTTCACTTCGAATCATGTTCACACTATCGTATAACGTATTCACCTGTGATATAATTAACACTGGGACGGCATAAATTGAAATTGTGCATATGGAAACTGTGCATACGAAATAATGCATATGAAATAAACCGAAATAATGCATACGAAAAAAACCGAAATAATGCATATATGGACAGTTTCAGTTGAAAACCGAAATAATGCATATGAAAAAACGAAATAATGCATATATGCACAGTTTCGGTTGAAAACTGAAATAACTCATATGAAACAAGTAATTTTTAGCAAAAAAAAACCGACTTCAAAAAAATATATATATATCTATATATTTCATGATCCAATGATCGGATCTAAACCAAATTAGTATGGGACTACTTCTGGGATACTACCTTTCCGTTGCAAAAAGAATTATTGAAATCGGTTGACGTCGTGCAAAGTTATGCGGTAACATACATTAAAAAAAAATATGCCGACGAACTGATAACCTTTTCCTTTTTTGGAAGTCGGTTAAAAACCGAAATAATGCATACATGCACACTTTCGTTTGAAAACCGAAATAACGCATATGAGAAAAACGAAGTAATGCATACCTGCACAGCTTCGGTTCAAAACCGAAATAATGCATATGACAAAAGCCGAAGTAATGCATACATGCACAGTTTCGACTCAAAACCGAAATAATGCAAATGGTGGGTTTCACACTGGAACATTTCTGCCACCAGAACAACTCTGTTTGTAGGCAAGAGAGGCAGTGCGGTGAGGAAAAGCTTCTCAAAAAGTTGTTCCAGCTTCTACCCCGCATTAAAGTGGCAGTTCTGCTGCAGCGCACTAACACATACGCAACTACGAAAATGCCGCTACGCAACTTTCAAGCGCAGAAGTTACAAATACATTCAAACGTCCTGTATTTATACTCATTTTATTCTGCTAATTTTCATCCAGTGTGAAACCGTGAGAATAATTGTTCTGTCATTCTAGTGTGAAATAGCCCTATGACAAAAACCGAAATAGTGCATACATGAAAACGAACTTCTTTCTGCGTAGGCGGCCTTCGGCCACGCTTAGGGATTATAACCCTTACTAAGTAGAACTCTCCTTTCTGTGTTGCCGGAAAAGAAGGGCGGAAGTATTTTTGCGCAGAACTTTTTTCTGCGTAGGCGGCCTTTGGCCGCGCTTAGCGATTATAACCCTTTCTAAGTAGAATTCTCCTTTCTGTGTTGCCGGAAAAGGGGGCCGGAAGTATTTCTGCGGAGAACTTCTTTCTGCGTAGGCGGCCTTCGGCCGCGCTTAGGGATTATAACCCTCACTAAGTAGAATTCTCCTTTCTGTGTTCCCGGAAAAGGGGACCGGAAGTATTTTTGCGCAGAACTTCTCTCTGCGTAGGCGGCCTTCGGCCGCACTTATGGATTATAACCCTTACTAAGTAGAATTCGCCGTTCTGTGTTGCCGGAAAAGGGGGCCGGAACTATTTCTGCGGAGAACTTCTTTCAGCGTAGGTGGCCTTCGGCCGCGCTTAGGGATTATAACCCTCACTAAGTAGAATTCTCCGGAGGGGACCGGAAGTATTTTGGCGCAGAACTTCTCTCTGCTTAGGCGGCTTTCGGCTGCGCTTAGGGATTAAAACCCTTACTAAGTAGAAGTAAATAATTCCTATTAGCAAAAAACCATATTATCCATATGTACACTTTCGTTAGAAAACCGAAATAATGCATATAACAAAATCCGAAATAATGCATGCATGCACAATTGCGGTTCAAAACCGAAATAATGCATATGAAAAACCCGAAGTAATGCATACATGCACAGTTTCGGTTGAAAACCGAAATAATGCATACGTGAAAGACGAAGGTATGCATACATGCACAGTTTCGGTTGAAACCCGAAATAATGCATATAACAAAAACCGAAATAATGCATACATGC
>NW_023459209.1:25583-35019 GCF_013731165.1 Rhagoletis pomonella | reverse complement strand
AACCCGAAATAATGCATATAACAAAAACCGAAATAATGCATACATGCACAGTTGCGGTTCAAAACCGAAATAATGCATATTAAAAAAAAACGAAGTAATGCATAAATGCACAGTTTCGATTGAAAACCGAAATAACGCATATGGCAAAAACCGAAATAAAGCATACATGCACAGTTTCGGTTGAAACCGAAATAACGTCTAAATGCACAGTTTCCATATGCGCAATTTCGGTGCCCCGAATATTTTCCTTAAAGTGTGTTTGCATTGTTCAACTTTGCGTTCAACTCAGCGCAGGGTTGCACGAAAAAAAGTTGAATGACTAAAAATATCAAAATATGAAAAAATATCAAAATATTTGCCATAAAAAGGTGTTTGCATTGTTCAACTTTGCATTCAACTTTTGGTTGAATGGCCTTTCAACTAATCGCTTTCAACAAAGTTGGTCGCCAGCCAACATTTAGCCATTCAGCTTTTTTTTCGTGCAACCCTGCGTTGAGTTGAACGCAATTGTTGAACGCAAAGTTGAATAATGCAAACACTGCTTTAGTTCAATTCACAGCGTCACTTGTTTAAGAAAATATTACAAATCGACAAAGACCAATGCACCGGCACTATCGAAACTATCGACTATCGCCTGAAGAGATACTTCGCCGACCTAAAGGCACTGGCCCAATGCAGGCTTGCTTTGCGTGCCTTGCTGACTTTAGTTTGCTTTGATTTAATTTGAAAACTTGTTTGGCCGAATGGCGGCTTGAAACGCTGTCAAAGTAACCAGCTGTCTGGTTGAAAAGTCAATGTCTGTTCCCTTAACATTAATTATTGTTTTCCTATAAAACTCCCGAAGATGTATCAAAAACTTTCAAACTTATTTTTAAATTAATCCGAAATAATGTTTGTATTTAAAAGAACTGGTAGTAATGACACATACATATGTATATCTACAGTTACTAAAAAACTATAACTTAAAAAAGCGATTTACTTGAAGAAAAGAGCTATAAGAAGTTTTTTCCTCTCGTGTAAAATTTGTAAAAGTGAGCTTTGCAATTTTTTATTATAATAAAATAAATGTTAAATTTGATTTCGAATTGCTTTTTTTAAATTATTTAAGTAAGCAAATTTTTGTTTGAATTTATGTATTTTGAACAGGAACATGCCTCTTTGTCAAAAGCCTACAAAACGCTTTAAAATAAAGTCATTTGTCTATTTAAAACTTTGAGGCGCTTAAAGCATATGAAGAAAAGCTGCCATTTGGCCAGCCTTTATACATTTTAGTATGTTCCAAATAATTTTTGACACTTCTCGCAGCGAAGCAAGCAAAGCAAGCCTGCATTGGGCCAGTACCTTAAACGGGGTCGGCTCCCTCAACCACCAGAGGGAGTCTCGATTGTCTCTTACGCCGACGATTGCTCGATCATGGCGACCGGGAATGGAATTGATGACCTGTGTTCGAAAGTAAACGATTCTTCACTGCAAATTGTCTAGCCCTCTCCCCTACGAAATCCTCTGCGACCCTGTTCACAACCTGGACGAAGGAGGTCAGGCTACCGCTACGTCGATGACACACCAATTCCGACGGTGAATAATCCCAAAATACTCGGAGTAACATTCGACAGCCTGCTTTCCTTCTCTGCGCACGCAACCGCTATTGTCAATAAAGTACAGAGCCGCAACAAGGTTTTCAAGTCGCCAGCCAGCAGTACTTGGGGCAAAGATAAAGAAAAGTTGCTGGCAACATACAAGGCAATAGGCCGGCCGGTTTTAAACTAAGCAGCACCAGTGTGGTCGCCGGGGACTAGTATGACGCAGTGGATGAAGCTACAGACAGTACAAAATACAGCACTTAGGACAGCGACCGGATGCCTCCTGATGGCACCAGAACACCACCTCCACGATGAGGCGAAAATGCTCCCAATCTATATGAACTGGCGGACGAAGTCCAGTGGTTTATTAAGCAGCCTCTGGACCCGTCAGTTCACAGACAGGCCCTGAACGGCATTCACAGGGACGCAGTCTCGAGTTATGTAGACTCTAGACCTGTGAATGCCGTTCTAGGCACACAAACACCGGTCATCGACGCGACGGAGCTCCATCTGCCTCGGGAGACCAGAACAACAATAACCCAACTTCACTCTGGCTACTGCAGCAGTCTAAACTCCTACCTGAGTAGGCTAAATGCGGATGTGCCGAACGAATGTCCGTCATGCGGAGAGACCCCTCACGACTCGAAACATCTCTTCGCATGCCCGGAAAACCCCACAACCCTAACGGCGTCGTCCCTGTGGACCGACCCCATAGAGGCTGCACGCTTCTTAGGGCTGCCGTTAGTGGAATTCGACGACAACGACTGAGATATCAACCGATCTGGGTGGAGTTGTTGTAGCCGTTACAACAACAACAACAACTATCGCCTGAAAACAATCGATGTTTTTCAAAAAATCAAACTATCGATACCATCGATAGTACAATCGATAGTTTTGCAGCTCTATACTATTTCCATCACTAACTTTAACAGATGCATATAAGTTCAGGCATTAGGTTAGCTTTACGGAATTGGTAAGTTTAATTTTGCACTACCACGAAACATTTAAAAGCAAATGTCGCCTTTTAGCCTGAAGCCTATTTCGCCAAACATTGCTAAAATGTCCAGCGAGGTCGAGAAAGCTCAAACAGCAACTCCCGCAGAAGACACTATTTTCGGGAAAATTCTTCGGAAAGAAATACCTTGCAATTTCATCTACGAGGATGAAAAAGTAAGCCTCATAAATTCTGTAATAACAAGAAACTAAATCATGTGTTTTAGTGTGTTGCTTTTCATGACATTAATGCCCAGGCGCCAACACATTTTCTAGTAATACCTAGAAAACCCATTGCTCAATTATCGCATGCTAATGGAGATGATAAAGAATTACTTGGTCACCTTATGATAGTAGGTGCAAAAGTAGCCAATGAGTTAGGATTAGATAAAGGTTACCGAGTGGTTGTAAACAACGGTCAGCATGGAGCACAGTCAGTTTATCATTTGCACTTGCACTTTCTAGGAGGACGTCAAATGCAGTGGCCACCAGGTTAATATTTTTCGTGTTGCTTAAAAGTACTATCAATCAATAAATACATTATTGCAACTTAAAACCTTTCCATTAATTTTACTTTATTTAATATTCTTGACTAATTTTTTTAAAAAGTTTACATATTAGGGCATAAATGCAGAATACCTACCATTCTCAAATTAAAAAAATTATTTTGGGGATCGATAGAGACCATTGAGGTGAACGTAGCGGTATATATATATTTTTTTCTTTTTTTGGGAAACAACAATTATTAAAGGTCAAAGTTCAAATTAAGCCTTTTTTTAAATCAATATAACTCAAAAACCTCTTCATGGATTTGGAAAATGATGTCATTCGATAGAGAATTTAATTCTCTTTAATCTGATATACATATTTATACATATACCTTTTAAAGTTTTCACAAACATCTAATCTACGCAGAAATACTTCGGCTTCCTTTTCTGGCAACACAGAAAGGAGAATTCTACTTAGTGAGGGTTATAATCCATAAGTGCGGCCGAAGGCCGCCTACCCAGAAAGGTATTCTCTGCAAAAGGTGTTCAGCGCCTTTTCTCTGCAACACAGAAAGAGAATTCTACTTTGTTATGGTTATAATTCCTAAGTGCGGCCGAAGGCCAACTACGCAGAAAGGTGGCCTCTGCAAAAGGTGTTCAGCCCCTTTTCGTTGCAACACAGAAAGATAATTCTACTCTATGAGGGTGATAATCTCCAAGTGCGGCCGAAGCCCGCCTATGCAGAAAGGTGTTCAGTGCCTTTTCTTCGCAACACAGAAAGAGAATTCTACTTTGTGAGGGTTATAATCCCTAAGTGCGACCGAAGGCCACCTAAGCAGAAAGCTGTTCTCTGCAAAGGGTGTTCAGAAAGAACTCTACTTTGTGAGGGTTATAATCCATAAGTGCGACCGAAGGCCGCCTACACAGAAAGAAGTTATACGCAAAAACACTATACTTTTTTAAAAGGTATCCTTACTAATATTATAAATCCGAAAGTGAGTTTGTTTATTTGTTACACTTTCACGCTTTAACTACTCAACCGATACTCATGAAATTTTGTACACAGGTGTTATTTATCCCAACTTAAAATATAGGATAAATCACAGCGCACGGCAGTGCGCGCGAGTAACGAAAGCAGCTACAGTAGAATGCTGAAATGACTCGCTTATACAGTCGCCGTCAAAAGAAAGTGTACAAAGTGGTTTTATTATATTGCTAGTTTTATTTAAGCTTTGGTTAGCTGATAAAATGTAACATTTCACATTTTTTGAAAATGGTATTTAACACTTTTCAAATCTATGGAAAAACAAAAAAAAAAAAAGTTATGAACAGAAAACTTAAAGTACTTCATATATTTGGCCTCAAATGAAATTGTACATAAGAACAATGAGTGACGGAAACAAATTTTTAGTATTTTGTGTGCTTTCCATTTGCTTTAATTACGGCATGTAAGCGACGCGGCATTGAATTAACAAGGTTTGCTGTAACTTCCGGTGGATTTTTTTGCCATTCTTCTGCAATAACATCTTTGAGCATGTCCTTACTGCTGATAGTCCTTTTTCTGATTTGTCTGTCCAGGTGCTGCCATAGATGTTCTATGAGGTTGAGGTTCGGTGATTATGGGGGGTGATCCAATTGCTTGTACGTGATATAGCATCCATTCCTTCACAATTTTCGCAGTGTGTTTAGGATCATTGTCCTGTTGACACACCCAAGATTGATCCAAACTTATGGCGATTTCTTTTCTACAAAAACTGTTGCCTTTTCAATGCCCTCTCCTTAGAATTGGTGCGTAGAGGGCACTGAGGAGGCAACATATTTTGGTAGAAAAGAAAACGCCATTGTGGCGTCCGTTATCTTACAAATACTTGAACCCAATTTGTACACTTTCATTTGACGCCAAATATATGAAGCACTTAAGTTTTCTGTTCATAACTTTTGTTGTTGTAAGAATTTTGTTTTTGTTTTTTCCATAGATTTGAAGTGTTAAATACCATATTCAAAAAATATGAAATGTTACATTTTATCAGCTAACAAAAGCTTAAATAAAACTAGCAATATAATAAAACCAGTTTGTACACTTTCTTTTGACGCCGACTGTATATACACGAGATTTGGAAGTTTTTATCCAGACGTCCAATCGACATGTTTGAGATATCGTTGGAAAGGCCTTGCAGAGTGTGTCCAGAAATTGTATTCAAGCTGCATAAGCGATTAACCGGATTCTTAAAAATTTGGATAAAGTGTTGCGAAACAAAAAACGTTTTTTTGCTTTTGCCGGTTTAAGGGGGCATGTGGGCACACCCAACATATTTAGTGTTATTCTATAGGCTAATACCTTTCAAACGATACCTTACATATTCAGGGCTATCACAGAAACCATCGTAGCTTCGATTTTCGTGAAATCTACGAAAGTGCTATCACAGAATCCGAATAGCTACGAACGTAAATTCGAAATTCGTAGAGAGCCTTCATTGAATCCGTTCGTAATGAAGATTCGTACAGATAGTCTACGACGAGATTATGCTGTCGGAACAAAATTTAAAATCACTCAATCTTAAAAATAGTGGAAGAAAGCTGCATTATTTTTAATATTAAATATTTATTATACTCCAAATTTGTTATAGTTTTATATAATTTTTTTTTTTTTTTTTTTTATTTATTTATTTCAGTCAATTGAACAATAAATTCTTACTGACTATAATTCAAAGGTACTTAAAACTAGTTAAAATAGTTGTATAATAAAGTACGAACTACTCCACAAGATAGAGACGGATCAAAAGTTGGAATATTGTTCAGCTCCACTAAGGTTCTAATCAAGGGAGCATACATTGCATAGTTCGTTTTAGAAAATACAATATAGAAAGAAGAAACACTGCGTAAATTACGTGTAGGAACATTGAAAGTTATTCTTTCCAAGAGGTTAGGGCAATCAACCGATCCATTTAAGAGATTGGCAACGAATGAGCAAGCAAGATAAGCAGATCTGCTACGTAGAGTTTGTAAATTTAGAAGTGCACAACGTGGTTCATATGAGGGAATGGGTACACTAAAATTCAATGAGCGTAAAGCAAATTTTATAAATTTTTTCTGTATCCGTTCTAATCGCGTGATATGAGAATTGTGGTATGGTCTCCAAATGAATGACGCATACTCCAACCTGGATCTTACTAGAGTAATATAAAGCAGCTTCAAAGTGTATGGATCGTAAAAAGATGAACTATTTCGCCGGACGAAAGCCAGCATCGCGTATGATTTGCCAACTATATATTCGATATGCGTGGAAAAATTTAGTTTCGTGTCGAAGTAGACACCTAGATCCTTGACTTCATTAACATGATTAAGAGGAGATCCAGAATTATGATAACGCGTGTGGAGCGGAATTAGCTTTCTGGTATAAGTACAATGTGAGCACTTATTTATATTTAGATGAAGGCGGTTTCGTTTGCACCAATCGTGTAGTTTAACGAGTTCTCCTTGAAGGGCAATGGAATCGTTTATACATTTAATGACGGAGGAAATTTTGAGATCGTCCGCATATAATAGATATTTAGATGACGAGAAGAAGGACCCTATGTCATTAATAAATAAAATAAACAACAGTGGTCCAAGTATACTACCTTGAGGAACACCCGACGTCGCAATAAAAGGGTATGAGTAGACATCCTCGAACACAACCATGCAATTTCTGTCAGACAAATATGATTTAATCCACTCCAAAAAATTAGAGTGGAAACCCATAGAGAATAATTTAGACACTAAGACCTTGTGAGAAACTCTGTCAAATGCCTTTGAAAAGTCAGTATATATTGTGTCGACCAGCTGGCCAGCTTGAAAAGCAGACAGACAATCTTCCGTAAAAATCGCAAGATTAGAGACTGTGGACCTTCCTTTAATAAAACCATGTTGGTTTGGACTAATTAAGCTGCTAACTGAGAATGACAATTTCACCTTAATAACACATTCAAAAATTTTCGCTACTGTGGTTAACTTTGAAATTGGTCTATAATTAGATACATCATTTTTGTTGCCACTTTTAAAAATCGGGGTTATCTGAGCCTTTTTCCAATCATCAATAAATTTACCCGATGCTAAGGACATATTAAAAATCAGTGTCAAAGGTTGGATTAATGCAGGGCATTTTTTAAAGAGTATGGCTGAAAGGCCATCAGGATCCATAAGATTTGAGGTTTTAAGTGAATCAATACCACTACCAACGTCCACTTCCGACAGTATAAGCGACCCAAACGCAGGTAGGCATTCAGGAATAAAGGCATTAGCATGGGTAATATCTGAGTCGGAGACAAAATTTGAGGAGAAAAACTCGGCAAAAATATTGGCTGCTTCCTCGGGACAACTTGCATGTTTATCCTTATAAAAAACGTGTAAACGTAGACGTAAAATACCAATGCTATACATACATACATATGCACATACACGCATTCATCTGCTAGACGCTATTTAATGAATTAAAATTTTGCATGAATCGAGGAAATAATAGTTTAGCAACAATTTATTAGGAAATAAAGCTAAAACCGCATAAAAATTTATTTAAAAATTTTTTTTTTTCTATTTGAAATAATAAAATCTAAGCTAAAAATAAACTAAACAAAAAATATTTAATAAAAAAATAAACAAAAATTAAATAAAACAAGTAAGAAAGTCTAAGTTCGGGCGGAGCCGAACATTAAATACCCGGCGCAAGTATTAAATATATGTTTTTTCACCAGCACAATAACCACACCGAGTTTGGTACAAATTGGTAGAACGGTTACCGATATACTAATATGTGATCATAAGTGGGCGGTGCCACGCCCATTTTCCAAAATTTTACCATAAACGTATTTCTTGGTAAAGAATTGTTGCAAGCATCAATTTTGAATAAATTAGCTTCAATATTTACTGATTTATCGAAGATTTCGTATTTCTCTAAATTACCGTTATATGGGATGTGGGCGTGGTTATTGTCCGATTTTAAAAAGTTTCGGCGATTTTTTATGCTGTACTAAGGCCAACAACTGTGCCAAGTTTGGAAGAAATTGGTGCAGCGGTTACCAAGATATACACATGTAACCATAAGTGGGCGTGGCTACGCCCATTTTCAAAAAATTTATAATATTCTTATTTTCCGTCTAAAACTTATTATAAATATCAATTTTGAGTGAATTATCTTCATTAGTTACTAAAATATCGCCGTTTTCGTATTTCTGGAAATTAACCGTTATATGGGAAGTGGGCGTGGTTACAGTCCGATTTCGCCCATTTTCAATACCAACCTACTTTGGATTAAGGGAAACCTACATACCAAATTTCGTTGAGATATCTAAATTTTTTCTCGAGTTATCGTGTACACGGACGGACGGACAGACGGACGGACAGACAGACATGGCTTAATCGATTTCTTTTTTCATCCTGATCATTTATGTATACATTTGTCTACATCTATCTCGATTCGTTTTGGCTGTTACAAACAACCGTTATGTGAACAAAATTAATATACCCTTGTGCACAAGTGCGCTCGGGTATAAAAAGAAAAAAATCTCCACTGCCCCACGACTCGGACTCGAACTCGGCTCTCTCAATTGGCAGTCTAGTGCTTTGTACACTCGGCCATTGCGCCTGATTCGGCAGCGCGAGCAAAATGACATACATAAATGTCCGTTGTTTCCTTTGCACTAACTGATTTCGAATCAGCGTTCGAAGCTGGCAACGATATTTTCGAGTTCACTCGGATTCAGTGATAGCAATTTTTTCGTATTCGTAGCGGGCATTCGGATTCGTAGATTTTCTACGATGGATTCCGTGATAGCCCTGATTAAGTTACGGCCACTAGTTGGAAAGATGTTGAAGTAAATGTGTTTTGGTTCGTGTCTCCACTACGAGATGCGTGGCGTCTGTACGTACCATCATTTATTTTTTTTCAAACTTTCAGGAATTAAAGTACAAAAAAAAACTAAGAGGCTTTGTTCCAGGATGTTTTAATTCGTACGCCTTTGTGGGCGTGGCTGCTGCCTGAAATTCGAAAAAATGCACTTTTTTAAACTACCACTGAGGCCGCACTACTCAGTCCATGTCATTGACGTGGATATCAGTAGAAGGGTCTTCAAACAAGCTATCTAACGCTATATTTGTGTTTATGAAATATAAATATGTCATAACGTTATCGCCTGAAAACTAAAAATCGGGCTGCTAAAAATATAGATTTCGAGAATTTTCTCAAAAACTGGTCAGTCGATTTTATTCTTAGTTTCAACAAATCTAGCCCGAAATCTTAGCTTTCATCTGGTATATAGCTTATATCTGGAAAAACTCTTGTTGTGGAGATATTACGATTCAAATTGAAAAAATGTCGCTCCAAAAAGGGTCAAATGGTTA